>NC_056731.1:847598946-847898946 GCF_019279795.1 Protopterus annectens
TTGTGCCATTGTCACAAAATGAGTTCTTTCAGAACACAGAGCTGTCCTGACCCAAATAATTTTCTGAATCATGGAACACAGATTTAGATTCATATATGGACTTGAAATCCCTTGCTTTGGTAGAATTTCAGTATAACCAGTATTCCTAGTAATTATTAGGCATGCTTTCCAGGAAAGTCTAGCCTAGTTTTCAAATTTGATATATATAACTTTTGCTTTTTTAATCATGGATTTAACTTCTTGAGCTGTATTTTGATGCTAAAATGGGAAAAATATCAGTTCACCTTCATCATTGTATTGGATGTTGAAGGAAAAAAGAGCACGCACACAAAATCTACAGTGATACATGGACATGCAGACAATATACAAAAGAAACCACAGCCAACAAACAAACCAAAAAAGTGCTATGATGTGTCAGGGCCACATCACACACCACTATGCCAGTGACCAATAAACATCCTAGCCATATTACCACACATGGTCACGTCTGAAGCTGATGTTTGATAGTGATGGAAATAGAGGGAGAAATTATGGCCACATGCATGTATTGTAATAGATACAACTGTCAAACAGCCCGAGCAGGGCTATTTTTTTTTCAAATGGATACCATTCAAAAAAACTCACCATTTTGACTGCACTAGCAAGCTGACCATTACAAGCTGCATCACCACAGACCCATTCGGACTCTACAGAACTGCAGTTAGGTTATCTGGTGGCCATAACAGCTCCTCAAACTGGCACTGCCTCAACTCAAAGTTCAGCTAAAAAAAATCCCAGCCATTTGCACTTGCACTTCTATGTCTGTAGCAACCTTGCCACAGTTAGTATAACACAATGAGCTTTGCAAGAAACTGCAAACTCAGTATTAGTTTTTATTCATAAACCAGTTCTGGTATTGAACTCGTGCACCATCAACACCTGTTGGTCATGCCGTCTTAACAGTTTGACCCCAGGGATGTCACCCCCTTTGTTCCGAGTTATTTATAGCTTTGAAACTGTTTAGATCCAGTTTCCACCCCATTTCACCTTATCTATCAGACATTCTTCAATATTTAAATTATAAACACCATGATATCTAGATTTCAGTGAGCCACATGTTTAGATTTCAAACATCCCAGCTCCAGTTCCTTTTACCTGTCAATTATTAGTACTATATTTTTCATTTACTGTAACAACCCATTTCTCCTTTCACTACCTTACCTTCTAACCAACTAACTGACATCATTGTCCAAGACCCCTGTTCTCTTCTAATGTTTAGACTCATTTTTCTATTTAGTTACCAAATTCTTGAAATTTGAGTTCAGAGCTCCAGTGAGGCATGCCACTCCGATTTGTAAGCAACATTTAACACTAAAACGTGTAATGTTTTACTGATTTCTTCCAGCTTACCTATGTTAAATGGTATTACAGCTTAACCTTTACGAAATGTGGAAAATAGTCACTGTAGTTCAGTAGTAAAATGTCTTTAAAAATGAAATTTTCCAGATTAATACACTTTATATCAATTTCACGTCATGTGGGGGTTTCTTGAACATTAATTGCTAAAATGTCATATTCCTTAAATTTTTCTGAGAAAATAACCCACAAAATTAACATATAATCTGTCATCTAGCATTAATCAATATAGTAAAATCATACCAGGTGGCTATCCAAATACAACCATCATGTAGGCAGTGGTATTTGCTGTGATTGTGTACAGAGAAAGTGTGATGGCTCAGTGGTTAAGCTATCTCGTCTCAGGTTCAGTTCCAATTTCTGGTCAGTCTTTGGGGAAATGTGCATGTTTTCCTATCATCTTTCTTTTATGCATTTCTTTTCATTCTACAACTTTCTCTAATCATGTTTTACTGTTCTATATGAGCTGCAAATGCAGTAAGCAGATCGTATGGCTGTTGGCACAATAAGTATATTATTTGTACTTTACTTTATAGGTTCATAGGTAGGTACTAGGCTATTGGCCCTAGGGCCTATATAAGCCTAACCAAAAAGGTACCCTGACTTTCCCCACCCAAGAAAATTATTTTCC
Source organism: Protopterus annectens (assembly GCF_019279795.1). Taxonomy (NCBI): domain Eukaryota; kingdom Metazoa; phylum Chordata; order Ceratodontiformes; family Protopteridae; genus Protopterus; species Protopterus annectens. The sequence goes on from NC_056731.1 coordinate 847,600,973, forward strand.
TGTGCCCCTGTCGAGCAGAGCCACAGAGGTGATCCCCGGGGTGAATTTGCTATTTTCCTTCCAAACATCAAGATTTTTCTTGAAGAGTGCTAATCAGGAGCTTTGTTTGATGTAGATAGGGAGTTTGTTCCAGAGTATGGGAAGTCTCTGGGATTGGAATCTATCCCTCCAGCATGTTCTGTTTATTGTGGTGACAAGGTTTAGGTCCCTAGATCGTGTAGCTTGGAGGGATTGGGATTTCTTTAAGTGGAGCATGTCCAGCAGCTCTGGGTTTGGCATAGCTTTGTATGTTAGGCAGAGATCGCCTTTGAGACTGCGTAGGGCATCTGTTTAAGGCCAGTAATCCTCTTTTTGAGGTATTTCTAAGGCTTTTCCAGTTGTTGTAGATGTCTTGTGAGGTACATACCAAAAGGGGTGTTGTATTCTATAATGGGTAGAATGAGTGACGAGTAGAGGGGAACAATGACCTATTTTTTCCTGGATAAGAAACCTTTTGTGATGAGGTGTGCCACGTAGAGGGATTTCCTGACTACTGTCGCAATGTGATTATCAAAGGAGAGACTACTGTCCACCTGTGTCCCAAGGTCTCTTATCACCTCTTGCACCTGTACTTCTTTAAAACAACTATTTGATCATTCTAGAGAAAGAATACCGTTGTCATGGACTATGGCAATAGGTTTTGCTCATTACTTACAGAGCACAAACCTCTCTTTCAGAGTTTAAATACTATATAGTTCTATTGTTCTTGAGCACAGAATTATTGTATAAATACTGTATAGTCAAAAGCATAGTGATAGCAAGAACTGCTACCAACATGCAGCACTATAGACAGTCAATGCTTGTCAGACAGCATTCACATTAGTACTTCTCACTGTGTGCATGAAGGGCAGGCACCCCCCCCAAGCCACTATCAAATACTGTACAGCTATCAGCATCCCATAGTGTACACAGCTGCAGCTCCTGTGGTGCAGTTTGATTCCCTCACCCCTCACTTTGCTTGCTTATGGGCAACTGGGAATTTGGCCTAGGCTCCTCAGCAGTCTCTTAGACTGGAAGCCTAGTAACAACTTATAAACACACACACAAAACAGTCCTGCATGTAACATGATTATTAACAGACTGAGGAGATAACATCACCCAACCCAGAAATTGCACCATCAAATGAACTGCTTCCTGAAAGTAGCTGACATGAAGCTATGCTAAGTATAAGGCTTTCTGCATCCATAACCAAATAACGTCTGCAAGAACACAAATCAGAAAACAATCCTTACTAATGAAATTATTCTGAAGGCTCACTTTCAACTTATGAGTGAAGAGCAGCCTTGCTACCGATCTGCCTTAAATCAGATTCACCAATAATCAAATTCAAATGAACCGTCATTTAAAACGAAGAGCGGATCATCTTGTACAAAACAAATTAAAAGTTTAATTTCTTTCTGGTTATAAGAAGTTGGCTTGACATCGCGTGATAACCCCAATTCAGACAATCACGTTTTGAAAAGCGCTACACATAGACGTATACACACACAAATGCACAAAAGTACATCAACAGCTGCAGTCAGCTATGGCCCTTTCATTTCCTCGTACTATGCTGCAACCACATAAAACTACTGAATGAAAGGGAGGACAAATTACAATATTCATATTAATTGTGTAATCCACACAATAAACTTGACAGTACCACACATACCTGAAACCCCACTACCGCCAAAGAAAGCCATGATGTTAAAAACTCCTCCTCATGTTAGATGTGACTCAAGATGATTCATTCAGTAGTTAACCAATGACAGCAAAATTATAATGTGAAATGGGAATCTCAGTATTGAACAAGGTGCACACATAAAAGGGCCTGATTGTCAGTCTTGCAAGGCTTATGATGTAATTAAACTTCTGTTAAATTGTCACTAAACACTTAACTTGCACACATTGAAAATCTCCATATTTCAAACCTCCATGAAAAAAAGTATATGCGTAAAGTACAATTAGCAGCGATAACGTATGTTTGTGCCTGCACTGTTTATTATAACTGTACCATGATAGCCATCCTGAGAACATCCTTAGAAATATTCTTTACATTTTTTACAAGATGCATGTCTGCTCTGCTTTATACGTTTTTTCTTCAGCCATATTGCCCGTCTAACTCAAACACAGGTGAATGTCTTTGGTCAGTACCAAAACTAAGAATAAACACTGCATGTGTCCGACACTTGAGATATATAGCACAAAATGAATTTCTGAAAAATGAAAATTGGAAAAAAGGATTGATTGATTTAAACTATCACACTACACCTATGGAGATGATCACAGAACAATGAAAGTTAGGTCTGGGGTGGAGTTGTTTGGCAAGTGGCGGCTTGGATTGCAAGAATCCGATTGGCTGCCATCACTTGCTTCAGGGAAGACTTACAGAATCGGCTTTCTATCTGCAAGCCGATTTTCTCCAAAATATTAAATGCAAACATGATGTTACTCCGCCATTAAAATGAAGTTGAGAAGGTACCTGACAAAATTCAGGTACTTTTTATCTTAATTTCTAACAGTGGAGCTAAAAAGGAACTGTGAATTTTACTGTTGCTTGTGGAAGGCACTCGGGTGAAATAGCTTACAAAGTCACTCACAAAAAAGAGGCAATGTATATTATTAAAGAATCAAAAAACTCAGCCTTGGACTACTCCTTTAATCTTTCTGGGATTTAACAGAGGTGGTAGTTAAGTCCTAAACTACTCAGCCTGCTGCCCCCACAAAATGCAAATCGATTATACTGAACTATTTCTGATGGGTCTGATCTTTATAGGAGTCAGCTGTCTGCTGCTACAGATTCTATTTCTTCTATTACCATGTAAAACAGCAGCAACTGTTACAGTCTCTCCAGATAAAAATCCAAAGTGATAGATTTAGCAAGAAGGTATGCTCACTTTTTCCAGGCGGACAGTTACCTAACTTATATGTCTCAGTATCATCATTCTGTTTCAGAATAGGTGAAGCAACACTGTGGCAGTCATTACCTAATTAAGGTGCTAAGTACATGTTCTTGAAGTAGGTAGGATGCCATGAAACAGTTGTTTACAGTACTTACCTTACTAGTATCTGCAGCTATGGCTGTTACTAAAAGGAAATGCAAAAGTAAGATCTTTAAGATGAAATTCTAGATGCCAGCCTTAATACTGTGGCCTTGTTTAGACACCCTACTGAACATGTAGTAAATGAACTAGGAAAACAGGGGAAAATCAATGACACTGCAGCACAGAAACATGTTTCATATCCTTTTTGTCTTACTGCTCCTGTTACATTGCCTGTAAATGTACATTCTGTCTTGAAAAAAAAATCTGGAAAGCATCTTATGATGAAGGGCAGAACATTTGAATGCTGGATTCACCTTTGAAAAGGGTGTTGTCACTTGCTGTGTTGGTATATTTTGATCTAAAAGAGAGTTACCACTTTTGTTCTTAAGATTTCAAGCTGGTCCTGAACATCTGACATCAACAAATTCACACTGTACAGTTTTATCATTTATCAAAACATTTTACACTGATAATGATCACTGGAGTGTCAGTCAATGGGATTGAAAATAAAGAAGTTTAGTACCTTCTTAGTGTACCACCATAGTGAATTTAGTGGAAATGTTCTTTTTATCAGCCTGAAAACAACATTGTGCTAGTTTTCATTCATTCACAGTTAGCTAGCTGTCCATTGATAAAGTGAAAAACGTTTATTGTCACCTCACCTGCAATACCCTGGCAGTTCTTGTTTCACCATTTAGCTTTCCGTAATCTTTACAATTCAGGCTTTTCAGTGGTGACTATTGGAAATCTGTAAATATTTTCAGTGCTGAAGCAAGACTACCATCTAGTGGCTGAGTTTGCAACTGCTTTCCTCATTGGTCTGTTAAGTACTTCATCAGTTTACATAACAAACAATGCAAACATTTCAAAGCAAAGGCCAAATAAATATGCTGTTGTGCTCTTGTCTGTTCTAAAGCCCACTCCCTTCTTCTCTATTAGACCACAGGGAATCATGGGTCAAAATGATTGCAAAACCAAGACAATTATAATCTACTGGTTATTGCACAAAGGTGCTAGCTGTAGTCCACATACACCTGCATCAGTTAATCAGTAAGTCAATCATTCTTTATTGTATGTACCAAAGCCATCCTACATTACAGTAAAAGTTAACAGTAAAATAATAAATTACACAAAAATAAACAGTAAACATCAAACAAGTTGGTCAGGACTGTAATGCGGTTTTAGGAATTACTCATAAGGCTAGTGTATATGCAAGGCATCTCACAGTTCTGTCTTGCCCTCCAATTGCTGCTCTTATAGTAATGTGGATGCATTCAGCCTGTCTCATTGGTGTCTGTATTTGAAATGCTTGGCTATGAATAACAAACCCATATACAGCATTTCCCAAAATATTTCATTTTTACCGAGGCTTAGCAAGTATAACATTCAACCTTCTGTACAGCACATCCTTTACCAGTCAACAGGACAAGACAGTACAATTCAGTATCCTTTCTGGCATGGTCTGAAAGTCCTTCCAGCTTGTCACTCTTTGTAATATGCCTCCCCAGCTGGTATGTCAGTAGCTTTTAAAAATCCTTATAACCTCTCCATTATCTTCGTGTTATTGGGCATTTTGTTCCAGTTATCCACTTCTTTCTCTGTAAACCAGTTTATAGCTTTGCAATTTTTTTGAATGTTCACAACAACGTAGTGTTTTCTGGATTTTTTTCCTTAAACCCAAGCACTACCAACAGAATGGATTTTTCCTCATGTTATAGAATTAAATCAAGTCCCCAAACTTTTGCCTGTAAAACACTGAGGACAGTTTTGGGTTTTTCTACCTGTCCACGTGTCTTAATTCCAAAGCTTTAATAATCCTAGTACATTTTCTCTTTACTCCTGTTGTCTAGGTCTAATTTTTATGGAACAATAAACAATTTTCACATTCAAGTTCAGGTGTTTTAGACGATTCAGAATTATAAACCATGCCATGGGTACTCCTCATCCCATCACTATTTCTTGTTTTAATGAATCTTCTAATGTAGTCCATAATCTTCATGCATTCTTTCACTACATTGCCTGTATGATAACTAAGCTTAGTTTGTCATCTGCCCATATGTCAAGGTCCTTAAATAGAGAGACACAAACAATCAATCTCCTTACTGTCAATTCTATAATAATAATGTAAACAAGAAAAGCCAAAGGTTATGTATTCTTTTTAATATTAATTATCATATTATTAATTTAGCCCATTTTCAGAATTCAGCTAGGCATTGTTGAATATTTCATTTGATCATCCCAACTTTCTATGAGTTTACTGTTTGTAATCATCAGTGCATAGGCAGTAGAAGATGTGTGATGTCATTTTTGTGTCAAAGAGATACAGACTGGCTGGATATATCCCCCCAAACCAAGCTTACCAGGCCCCACCACCATAGTCAATGATGTTCCCATGTCAGGAACTGTCTGTTTTGTAGCAAAGCTGATGTTCACCTTACAATGGATCTAGGTATGCCTATATTAATTAACTGTCTTTGCAATCACTAATACATGGATGACTCTTTCCAAAGCCGCTGAAAATGTTAGTGCCTCCATATGTGTATTACATCAGTCTGAATATTTGCTTCTATTGCAAAAATTACATTATAGAACAAATGGGTACTCATCCCAGGTGTAGGTACCCCAGTGGTTCACCATTTGGCATGCATTAGTAATTTTGGATTTAACAAATTAACTGTGGACTGACACAGCAGCTAAGTAGTTGCCCCTGCTGTAGGAAATCCAAAGTATCTCACAGACAGTATTATGAAGTAAGGGGTCAGTATGCAAGAACTTCTAATATTTCATAACTATAGAAACAACTTCAGTTCTTAAAACATTACACAGAGTAACAAAATAAATCTGAAAATCGGTAGTATACTTCTTGGGTACTCTGTCACAAGTACTTGCTGTTAATATCACACCTAATATCCAGGCCTAGAAAATGTTCTCTAATGAAAACTGTCCAATAAGCATTCAAGGATATTGCCTTCATGATAATCTATCATGTAGAACATAGCTATAATATGTTGTGACACATTAAAAAAATTTGCTGCACTGCTACAGTCATACCTAGCCCTCAGTACCTGAAATACTCCCCATCATACCAGTCTCAGCTTCTTATAGGTTCATAGGTAGGTACTAGGCTATTGGCCCTAGGGCCTATATAAGCCTAGCCAAAAAATGTACCCTGGCTTTCGCCACCCAAGAACATTATTTTCCTGTGCCCCTTTCAAGTAGAGCCACAGAAGTGATCCCTGGAGTGAATTTCCCATTTCCCATCCAATCATCAAGATTTTTCTTGAAGAGTGCTAATGAGGAGCTCTGTTTGACATAGATAGGTAGTCTGTTCCAGAGTATGGGAAGTCTCTGGGATAGGAATCTATCCCTCCAGCATGTTCTGTTTATTGTGGTGACAAGGTTTAGGTCCCTAGAGCATGTAGCTCAGAGGGATTGGGATTTCTTTAAGTGGAGCATGTCCAACAGCTCTGGGTTTGACATAGCTTTCTATGTTAGGCAGAGATTGCCCCTGAGTAGGCGATATGCGATGGAGTAAAGCTGGAGTTTTTTGAGACGGTCTGTGTAGGGCATCTGTTTGAGGCCAGTAATCCTCTTTGTGAGGTATTTCTGTGGTCTTTCCAATTGTTGTAGATGTCTTGTGAGGTACATACCAAAAGGGGCGTTGTACTCTATAATGGGTCTAATGAGTGATGAGTAGAGAGGAACAATGACCCCTTTTTTTCTGGATGAGAATCCTTTTGTGATGAGATGAGCCACATAGAAGGATTTCCTGACCACTGTGACAATGTGATTATCAAAGGAGAGACTACTGTCCACCTGTGTCCCAAGGTCTCATCACATTTTCGGCATTAAGTAGACTACCAGCTATGTGGTAGTTCATGGGTACAGAGTTTTTACCAAAGGGGATGACAGTACACTTTTTGGCATTGAGCTTCAGGCCATGGCTTTGACACCAGGTATCTGTCTCAGTGAGGCTCTTTTGTAGTTTGTCCACATCGTTAGGAGTTTTGATTATGGCTCCTAGTTTGCAGTTATTTGTAAACTTTGTTAGCCAAAGACCTTCTGTGGTAGCCTGCACTTCAGAGAAGTAGATACCAAACAGGAGAGGACCCAGGACTGAACCCTGTGGTACTCCACTTGTCACTGGTCTGAAGTCGGATTTGGAATCCGCTACTTTCACAGTGTGGGTTCTGTCCGTGAGCCAGTTGGCAACCCATCTTGTGACATAGGGATTTATAACTAGTTTAGTGAGCTTTTCTATAATTCCAGAGTGGGAGGATGGTGTTGAAAGCCTTGGCGAGATCTAGATAAGCTGTGTGAACCATTTTACCCTCATCTATGGCTTTGGTGACTGCTACAAAGAAGCCAATCAGGTTTAGGAGACATGATCTGCCTTTTAGAAATCCAAACTGGGTAGGGTCCAGAGTTTGGAGATTACCAATGTCTTTGTTTGAGTTCCACAATGATACGTTCCATGGCCTTGCAGACCAGGCTCGTCAGGCTAATGGGGCGGTAGTTCCCAGGGTCCGTCATGGCTCCCTCTTTGTGGAATGGGATAACCGCCGTGGTGCGCCATTCAGTGGGTACAAAGCCTGAAGTGAGGCTATGATTGAACATGGTACCTAGGGTGCCAGTTCATTCTGTAGTTCGTGTAGAACGCAGCCTGGGGTACTGTCAGGTCCCATGGATGCTGTGTTCTTGGCTTTGGAGAATGTGTTTTTTACCTGTGCAGCCGTGATTATAGGAACTTTGCATTCTTCCAGTATAGAGATGGGCCCTCTAGGGGGTTGTTCAGGACTTCCAGACAAAGCCGAAAATAATGAGGGGAGGGGGGCAAAATAAGGAACAATAAAAATTGGGAAACACTGTTATTTATTTATTAATTTTACCAGATAATTAATAAACAAATAAATAAAAGAGACAGGAAAAATCTGAAGCAAAATCACGGACATTTTGTAAAATGAGGGACAGTTGAGAGGGGGTCTGTATTACCACATCGAAAAACCTACACATTGAATGCCTTTTTGCTAACCACTGAACATCGAACTTCCATTTCTACGAATGGCCACTTCAACAAATTTTTTCCTATGTGGAAAAAATTGCTTGGCCAACCAGAAACGGAACACAATTTCAAGCCTGTCAAAGTGGGGGGGGGGGGCTTCGACCCCCACACCCCCTAATGTGGGGGGCTATGCTTCCCACATCCCTGTCTAATTATACCAACTCTGAAATTGCACTACAGTGGGGAAAAGGGCAAATTCACGACAATGGCCAAGCAATTTTTTCCCGTAGGAAAAAATTCGATGAAGCGGCCATTCACAGAAATGGAAGTTTGATGTTTAGTGGTTGGTGAAAAGGTGTTTGATGTGTAGGTTTTTTGATGTGGTAATATAGACCCTTGAGAGATATGGTCCCGAAAAGGGAAAGAAAAGAGATGGTGTGCAGAGTGACACCTCATACCTTTTAGTTAGTCAGTAGTAGCAGTGAGTTTACTATATAATTTTGTGATGTCTTTTTCTCCAGCCGTTTTTTCATCAAATTAAAGGTACAGTCATGGATGTCCCCATTGCTTTTATACATGCCAAGTTACTTATGGCTTTGTTTGAAAAGGAATACATCTGTAAGGGTCAATGAATCACATGTTCATGACGGAAGCGATTCACTGTTTCACAGGCTCATAGATAACATCATTTTGTGTATTTGCAAATGGATTATTTTGCAAACTTGTAAGGCAAAAATCTTTGAATAAGTGTGGAGGACAATCTGTTACACCAAACCGAGTGCTATGTGCAGTGATGCAGGAAACCCGAATGCAAATTTCCAACAAGAATTTTTATGATTCATCAGATGGTTTTATACAGTATACTAACTTATTTATAGATCTAACAATTCACTACAATAATTTATCAACAATTTTGAACATGTGGAACTACAGATGCTAACAAAATGCCAATATCAGGATAGCCATCTGTAAAAAGAAGAAAGTTCCATTATCCATCAATATGTACTACACTCATGTATAACAAGGACTGTTGTATGTGCTACACTCATGTATAACGAGTGCTGTTGTTCATATTCTGGTACTTTTAAGCTTCTTTGTCATGGTTTGGATGACATTTTATCAAGTGTGGCCTCTTAAAAAATGTATAAGCCTTTGTCTTTTTAAGATTTTATAACATGGTTCACTGATGAGACAATGTTCTTAGGCTAAGTGCAAGGATGACTCATTATAGTGGCTGCTGAGCTGCAACCCCCTACCCCGTTTAAAAAAAAAGAAATTGTATTAAAGTCAGAAAACCAACCATTGCTTCTATATAAAAAAAGCCAACTTTTTTCTGACTTTCTCTTCTGTTCTTGGAGTTCTTAACTCCACATAGGCTTATGCACAGAGTTCTGAGGAAAGCTGAGGCAAAAAAAAAAAAAAACGTAATCCACATACCGGATTGTTCTCAAACAGCCTGGCTTTACACTTGCTTCATCAATCAGTACACATCTTCATTCCTGTTAATAACGCCACAAATGTTGCTGAACAAGCATTTCACTGGGCTGCTCTATGAAGCAATGAAAACCACTTCTGTTTGGCTCAGGCTGCCTCAAGTGACCTTAAAAACATGATGGAAAGTGAAAGAAAGAAAGAGTTAAGGTAGTAATATAGAGCAATCACGTGTACATTTTTATAGTATAGTATAGTATAGTATTTATTTAATTGTTTTGTTTTTAGCAGTACTAAGCCTGCTACTGTCAGCATGTGGGAAGGCAAATGTATTTATTTCTCCTTTGATTACCAGGAATGTCCAGCTGAGCCAGTGGCCCATTTTCAGCAGAGGCCCAGGGAGAAAAGCTCCACAACAGATTAAAAAAACATTTAAACAATAGTTGATGAGTATGCAAGGGGGAAAAAGCTCCACAACAGTTTAAATATTTTAAAATGAGTTGGACTGAAAGGCTGCACAAACACAAATGAAAACATTTTACAAGAGCCGATAAATAGTTACATACAAGGGGAAAAAAGCCCCACAACAGATAAAACACTTTACAGTAGATTGGTGTGTACCTTATATACAAGAGGATAAGAGCCCCCACAAAAAAAAAATGAACTACATCTAAAGAATATGGCTAGAAGAAATTATGATTAGTAATTAATTTGAGAATGAGAGAGAAGTGTGTGTGTGTGTGTGTGTGTGTGTGTGTGTGTGTGTGTGCACACACACACACACACACACACACACACACACACACACACACACACACTCACACAGTGTGTGGAAAATGTAGATACTTCAACTGTCCCTGATTTCACACAATGTTTCTTACTTTTTTGCCTGTATTTTGGTCTCCTCCTCATAAGAGTTGTGGTTTTCTGGCAAATCATTGAAGACTGCAGTCACTAAATAATGGGCAAAAATGTTGTTTTAAATTTAACCGACTTTAAAAACATGCTAATGCAAAGACTAGTGTTTTAGTAAGGTTTTAAGAATATAATTGCAGTAGGTGACTTGACTTCAGTCCTTTTTCCACCATTACTTTAACTTTCCCTTTGATTCTTCAGCTAAGGACTTAGAGGAATGGCAGGGGGGTATTGTAGTCACTTGCACACTGTTCTCTGACAGTAGTGAGCTAAGAGGAGAAATCCTTGTGCAGCTGTTAATTATGTATTTATTCATTCATCTGCTGCAATCAAACATCTGAAGTATGCAGTCCAGCTAAATAAATTATATAAGTGTAATTGGTCACATCTGGTGTGTTTGTGTGTATGTGTTTAAGCATGCAACTCTCAACTGTTCCTGATGTTGCATAATGTTTATGAATTTTTGCCTGATGTTATGGTTTGTTCCTTGTAATATCTGTGACTTTTTTGGCAACTCATTTATATTATTGCAGTATTGCTGTCACTAAATAATGATGACAAACATTTTAGTTTCATACTTAATAGCCTTCAGAAAAGCATGCTAATGCAAAACGTATAATTCTATCAAGTTTCTAAATAGATAAAGGCAGTGTCTTTCCCTGATTTTGGTCCTTTGTCCACTATTTTTGCATTCTCCTTAATTACTGAGCTAAGAGGTTGGGAGGTATGTGGGAGTTATAGTGAGCTGCACAATGTAGTTTGACAGCAGTGAGCTAAGAAGATAAATTCTTGTGTGGCAGTTATATATGTATGTATCTATGCATTCATTCGACAGCAGTCAAACATCTGAGGTGTACAGTTACAACCATACAAGTGGTTGAAATTAACAGTCATGTCTGTGTGGGGAGTATAATAAATTACTGTGGACAGTTGTTATTAGTTATGTTTTATTACAATCTGATACCTGGGGTGTAGACAGTTAAAGTGGGATTTAATTGTTAGGTATAGATGTGATGGACTATACTGTCATTTGTTCAGGCTTTAATTGCTTGGGTATAGACATGATTGACACTATTACCACTTGTTTATGTTTAACAGTCTTTTTTTCCCTGGCTTTGCAGGTGTAATGTGCATTTGTGTGAACCAGCTGAAAATATATTGCTGTGTGCTGTTTTTGACACAATCAGAAATCTGAGGTGCCACAGTCAGTAAAGTATCTGTAATTGATGAATATGGAGATCATTTGCTATGAAAATGGCTATTTATATGTGTGGGGGAGGGGTTGCAGTATATCTAAGAGTAGAAAGTTGACCATCATTTTTTCACTGGCCATCAAAATCAGACATCAGCATTGTACATTGTAAGTGTCTACCTGTGGTTATATGGGCAGGATGTGTGTGATGGCAACTGATTACTGGCACAGTGGTGCAGAGAGTAGTGTTCTCATCTAACAGCATTTGTTCTACAATTTTTCCTTCTGTGTGGAGTCTGCATGTACTCCTTATCTCTTTGTGGGTTTTATCCATATACATTGGTTTCTTATCCAGATCCTCAACTATATAATATATACCTCCGGCCATTTTTGCTTTTACTTTCATCCCAGTCTAACACCAGAGAGGTACACAGAAGAGAACTATCTTTTTTGGAGGGGTAGAATGGTGGTAACTATTTCCAACAGGATTTGTATACCTTTGAAAACATTTGTTTATTGGAGAACTAATATTTTGTCAGCTTTGAAATTAAGCTTTAAAGACAGAGTATTTTTCCTTGAATGAAAACAGACTGAATTTCATTCCTTATTCATGATTTTTTGTTCAGGCCAGAATTAGATGAAAAAATTGTAAAATAGTTGGTTCTAAGATGTACTTCAGAGTGTCTAGAACCCTATGACTTCTGCAGCCTAGTAGCCCCCAGACTCCCTAGTTTAATTAAGTTCTTTCCTGGCATACTTACTACAGTGGAGTCTTGACCAGCTAGAAAAGGATGTGAGGATCTAAAAAGTAAGACCGTCTGTGGAAAACAAGAAATAAGTCATCTGTCTTGATGATATGGGGCCAAGATGATTGGCAAACGGGGAAGCACTAGAGTGGTGCAGGTGGGGACTATTGTGCAACAGGGGTGCCCGTGGAAAAATTTGCCTAAAGCTGACCTTGTTGCATTCTGAAATCTAAAGTGTATGTAGTCGATTAAGTGGCTATAATAAGTGGGTACATACTGAGGCAACCTGTGGATGAAAATGACTGCATCACAGGTAATGGTCTTTGACTGGCTTTAATACAGCACACCCCATTCCAATAAGCCACCCCATTCAGTTGCTTCCTGTATACCCACCCTTGCCTTGACATCAACAGTTGCCACTGCCTAAGCACAAGATCCACTTAGAAAGTGGTAAACCTTCTCTTGGACTGATGCATCATTTTCTTCTACTTGTATTCTAAAGCTAAATTATCTATGGGCTACTGAACTTCCCTTTTCATTATCCTTATGGAAGGCGGGGTGCTCAGCATGTGGTACTGTTGTATCAGAATCTGGTGGCTTTCTGAGACCACAGGAGCTGCTTCTTTGGTAAAGAATATTAGACTTCTAGCATTTGTTTTTGATTTCACTACATCCAGTTTTGACAAGCATACCTCAAGTCTTTTTTTTTCCAACATCCTTATTAAATCATCACATTTTAATTTGCATCAAGTTCATATAAATTAATAGCAAACAAACTATAATACACAACTGTCTTTCACTGCAATTGAAACAAAATGTGTTTGTCCCAAAACAATTCTGTACCCAAAAATGCCTCATCTGAATACTTTCAAAAAAACAACAAAATTGTACTCATCTCCTATACTAAACATTTAGGTACCTGAAATTTGATAAGCACGTCCTCCAAGTAACCCATAAAACAAAAACCGGGATCACTATATAGGGTAAAATCTCACCTTACAGACTCTGGCATAAAAAAATGATTGCAACAGCCTACTTGCTTCCAACTCCTCTGTGCCTCTCCAGTTTTCACAAACTTCACTCATGTCAGTTATTAAAACTTGAGCAATGCTACAACAAAGTGGCCACATTTTCAGCAAATCATCCATATATAACTCATCACTGTATTGCCATCGAGCACTGAAACTGGCTAGAATTGCGTCATGTACTTGCTTACACACAAGTACTAAAAATGTACAAACAACCCCCAACTCCACAAACACAACTCTTTGCTCTTCAGATAAATCACTTATAAACTCTCAAACTCAGCAGCACAGCTGATGACAGTCTATACTCAAATTGCATCTCAAAAAATGGAATAATATTCCATACTTAGATTGACTCCCTAATACTATTTAAATCAGAATTAAAGCAAGGTTTAGCATGCACTTGGCTTTGTACTTGCCCATCACCTGATTAAACCAAATTTACTCAAAGTGCAGATTTACTGCAACAGACTCTTAATTAATAAAATAACCCCTTCATAACTGAAACAGCTTTTCTCAACTCCTCCTTTCTTGGCTTCAGAGGCCCTCCCCTGTTTAGTGTTTCCTTATATGTCTGTATACCTCTTCCCCTCACATTTTGTTTTAAACACCTATTTTAAGACATAGTAAAGCATACATTAACAGAAAAGAAAACATTAACATTTTCCCCTATTACATGCATTATACATCACATGTTTTCTTTCTTTATGCTGTATATTTGCTCATCCAATATTTCTGATTGAGAACTCTGTAGGGAATTTTTAAAATCTGCCAACTCATTATACTCCCAAAATGCATGTTCCTAGTTACCTGTTTTCTTTCCCATCACATCTCCAACATTTGGTTATCTCTCTAAGGAAAAATTCTTCACTCTGCTTGGGCTATACAAGTACCTGTACAAACATTTCCAAGCAAAAGTCCTAATCCATCTACTCTTTGTTGTATACTTGTGAGCCATACATATGTCCTCCCATTGTTCCCTTGTAAATTGTTTTTTTTCCGGTCTCTCTTCCCAATCTTTTCTAACCTCCTTTGATTGATTCTTATAGTTATCATGCAATAGTTTATATGCCACACTAATTATCCCTTTTTTAACATCGGCTTCATTCAGTCCTATATTCCACTAAAAACTACCAGAGCTAATATTGTACTTGGTATTCTCCTATCCCTGTCTCTTTGTTTGTACTCTTAGCAGGCCCTGGTAGGGAAGGCAGTCTCTAGGTTGCAGTCCAAACTTCTTTTTCTTAGCCTCATCTAACTATTCCCTTTCCCTATGTAGTTATTTGCTCCCAATACCGTGGTTTCTTTACCAGTTTTTCCAGTAAATTCCAGCCCCCTCTTGCCTATACCCTTACTTGCAGTCATCCCTATTGGCAGAATCTTTTCTCCAGTTTTGTGTTGGCTTAGTTCTTGGAATACTTTCTGCTACTTTATAAGTATAACATTCTCTATAGTTGTTATTATTCTCCTTAAGGATCTGCATCCAAAATCCTACTCTCTCCTTATGTATTGTATTTCCCATCTACTTCATTATCATCCATTTCCACTTTGAATTATAACCTTCCGCTTACTGTATGTGTAAATATATATAATATATATATATATATATATATATATATATATATATATATCTGTGTGTGTGTGCACCTTAACTGTGTACCTTTAAAAGTTCCCTTCAAATCAGATGATCCTAAGACAAAAAATGCTGTATTTGCTGTGATAATAGTAACCTCTGCAACAAAACCGAAGGAACAATGAACAGATAGTGGTCCAACATAATGGATTATTACGTTATAGAAAATGTTTTTCATTACTTTCAATTATAATCATTTGGAAATTCATTCTGTTTATTTTTCCGTGTTTGGAAAAAGGATTTAAGTACATCCCTACGCATAACACATTTGATTTTGCTGACTTAATGGCTGAGTTTACGGTCATTCACAAGGAAACTTGTTTAAAGAACAGGTTATGAAAACAGACCCAAAGTTTAAGAAAGAGTGTTTTTAACCTTACTAGAAACCCTACATTACAGGCATTTGAAAGAGCCTGTGAGAGTGATATTAGAAGTTTGTCAGTTGGCTATTAATGGACATAAAAATGAGTCTTTCCAATTTGCTAAACATGTTAATTAATGATGAGTATTCAAGTCATGAAGTCTGATAAAAGGGGTATGATAGTTTTGTTTAATGCAATGATTATTCTGAAGTATTGTTGAATTTATTAAACAGTTGTAGCACATATACCCAGGTATGAAGAAATGAAGTATTTGTAGCCTATCGAAAAATTGCTATCCAAATTGATAACTCCTTATTGCAAGGTTGGATATCTACTTCTAACCACAATTTTTTTGCAGAACAAGTGTCTTTTTATTTCGACTATATTCGAAATTCCAAAAGTTCATAAAGATATATAAAAAAACTTGTTTCGACCTATTGTTTTAGCACAGGACTCAAAAATCTAGTTGCTGTATACATGGATAGACAGCTTAAGCCGATTTTTGAGACATCTACTCAAATTTTAAGACTTCTGGGAGTTCTTGTAAAGTTTAGACAGAAGTGCATAGGAAGAGAAATTAATTTTCCTGACAGTTGATATGGTGGATTTATTTACATGTATCCCACAAGCCACAGGGATAGAATTGTTTCATGAATCTCTACTTGAATGTTGCTTCCTAAATAATGAACAGGTAAACTTATTGGTAGATATGATGGAGTTGATTCTGGATGATAACTTTATTTCAAAGGAGAAATATATAAAATAAAGGGGGTGGTAGTGGGGGACTAGTTGTGGTCTGAGAATTGCAAATTTAGTTTGTTCAATTTGGGGAGAAGAATTATGTTTTTACTTCTGAATTTTAGAAATATTATAAAATGTATCTTCGATATCTCAGTGACATATTTACTTTGCGGAAAGGTTCCCTTACTGAGGTAAAGAGACTTATTGATCATATTAATGAAACCATCACTTTTCTAAATTTTACATACCAAATTAATGATTTATCAGCTAATTACCTGGATGTTACATTAACAAAAAATGAAGGTGGCTTTGTTTCAAATTGTTGTCATAAGCCAAATTTTAATAATACATACGTACATTTTAATAGTTTGCATCCACTTAGACAAAAGAAAAGTTTGGTTAAAGGGCAACTCATTAGGGTGTCTAGAAAGGTTTCAAGGGATGATATCTTTGAAGTGGAAAACAAAAAGGTAGAAGATATGTTTTCTAGCTAGGGGTTACCATGAAGAACTGCATTAACAACAATAATGAAGTGTCACTTTATAGGACTATAAAATACAAACCCCTCTTGGGTACTAAGCTCAGTAAAGAAGCTTTTGACAAATGCTAAACAATATGAATGGGCTTTTGTATTACAATACAGTTCAATTTCGGCTGACATTATGAACATTATTAAAGAAAATAGGAATATCTTTAAGACAAATTAAGACATTTTCAGTGTTTTGGAGAAAAAATGATGATATGCTTTTAAAACAGCTCATGTAGTATGGTTGTGGTCCTTAAAATTTTTAAACTTTTTTTCAAAGTGAATGGGCTTATTCACCTGTGTCCATGAAACTTTCTTAAAAGTAGTGCAAAATAGAACATTGCCAATCAAAAAATCATCTCCTGCCTCACTGGTAACATGCACGTGATGGCTTACTTCCATTTTAATAAGCCAGTGTTTTAGACATACCTTGCATAAACTTGGTTATGTTCCTCCTATTTATTCTACAGCCTGTGAGCCACCAGGGAGATTTTTTTTCTTTTTCTTTTTTCTTTTCTTTTTTTTTTTCTGGGTGCTTTTTACCCCCTTATCTTTAACCATCAAGCCTCCAAACTCAGTCTCAAGCCCATACATTCCCAAGTGGGGGGATTTACCCAGAGCCACTGCAACAAGAGCTGTCTGGGATGGGTAGGTGAACTCATCAAACAGCCATGGGGGTTGCTTCTGTCCTCGCTGATATTCCTGGCAACGAAGACATTTTTGCTATATTAGATTAACCTCTCCCTTGGGCAGGAGAAAGTATGACCCACAGCACTGCAGAGGCCACAGTACCCCTTACACAAATGCATGTGCCCGTGCACTTGCTTGCTACTCATTGTCAGCTTGGTAAACAACAAGCCTGCCACCCTGTTTCAAAGGACTGCTAGAACCTGTGATCAGCTACACCCCCACCCTGGAAGGGAATGCGCATCATACCTGCAAGCAACATGAAGTATGCAATCCACTAATTAAACTCAAGTTGTGTGAGTTGCACTCAGGGCTTCATCCATCTGCACCACTGACTCTAGCTTTCAAGGAGAATTTTTAATCTTTTTCTCTTCTCTCTTCATCTTATCATTGAAGTTACTGGGTTATAAATTCAGCTTCTGAGACCTTTAAGACCTCATGATTTAATCTGTTTTTATACATTTTTGGCAAAATACAACTTGTCTGCAATCACCTTAGGAATTAAATTGTCCAAGCTGAATTTGCTTTTCTCTTTTCCTTGCAAAGTGAAATCTTTATTTTGGCATTGCATTGCTTGCAGTAAAAGTTTTAGAAATCTTTAATGAAGAGTCATTTTTAAGGACCTCATTTTGTCGTATCTTCAGCATGCATTAGATTTCAAGATGTATATTTTCAGAATTGATCTTAACACACAGGAACATTGGTGTTTCTAAAACCTAAAAAGAAACATCAGGCTGTGTAGTGGGCTGCAGAAACAGACTGTAAACATCTGGGAATCTGAAAAGCTGGATAGAACCTTTTCATCTAAAACAGGGGAAGAATGATTGCTATTGAAGCCTAGCTGCTAGTGAGTAAAACCTCTGACATCCCTAGGATGGAAGGAAATAAGCTACCTCTTCTCAAAGGCAACAACCAAAAAGGTAGGAACAAGAAAATTCACAGTCTGATACACAGGTTCATCCACAGATTTGCCAACCCCACCATAACCCAAAAAGGGCCTTCTGATTGAAAGTCCACTTTGATGGTATTTTATGAGAAAATCTTGGGTTTAGGTGCCTTCAGCACAGTCTCCACTTTATCTGGTAATTTCCTCTGTCCATTTTGGTTAATAATATGCTCACAGTACTCTACAGTAAAAAACCCACTTTTCTGTATTGACTCTGTGATCACACTCCGTTATGCATCTAGAATGCATTTTAAATTGTTCAAATGCCCTTCTTCATTGTGTCCTGTCTCCATCAAGTCATCCACATAGGTCTGCATACTCTGGTTTCCCTGTAACACTTTGCCTACTACTTTCTGCCATATGGATGGCATAGACACCAGTTTGAATACCAAACTGTTGTAACTGAGCAGACCATTATGTGTCTGTTACTGACCAGAAACCATTTCAAAACTTTTTTTTACCTTCTTTTGATCTTATGTTTCTGTCAGGACAATCTTTGTAAAAGGTTTTAGCCTCATTTTAGGATGCAAGGGTGCCTTGTATCCTGGTCACTGGATTCAGATTACTTTGCAGCAGTAGATTCACAGTGACTTTAAAGTATACACAGGTTTGGGCTTCCTGTATGATAGACTAGCAGAAAGCTGAAGTCTGCTGCTTTTGGTACAAAGATAAGTTTGTTTGTTTTTTCAGTGAAAATTAATAGCTGAAGTCTGTGGGACTTATTTAATGTGGTAGTAGGTCCTGAGTGTCATTTTGTATGTTGAAGAAAAACAAATATTAGAAGGACATGAAGCTGAGCACTGCATGAGTGATTTCAACATCCAGTTTGGCCCTTGACCATGGAATGCATGTGTGAGTGCAGGAGATTCCCAGCAAGAAGTACTGCAACTTATCCTTCATGAAATACAAAAAAAATAAATGACTGTTTAACACGTTTGCTAAAGGAGCCATCAGATACAGAGAGGAGATAGAAAAGGTTCTTTCAGAACACTCTGATGATGTAGCCCTTCTGGAAAAAGAAAATGCCTTAAGAGATAAAGTGGTAGATCTTGAAACAGAGGATAAGGTGATTGCGAAGAGGCAGGCAGATTTTGAGAATTGATCCAGAAGGAAAAACCTTCATATCTTTGAGTTATCTGATTGTGTGGAATGTGGGAATTGTGGACTATTTGTTCAACAACACCTGACGAGATGGTCTGGGCTCTTAAAGGTTCATAGGTTGGTACTAGGCTATCGGCCCTAGGGCCTATGCAAGTCTAGCCATAACAATTCCGTGGATATTTCTTCCCACAATATTTACTTCTCTGGGCCCCTGTCTAGCAGGGCGACTGACATGATCCCCGGGGTGAATTTCCTATCTCCCATCCAATCATCAAGGTTCCTTTTGAAGAGGGCCAATGAGGTGCTCTGCTTGACATGTATGGGCAGTCTATTCCAGAGTATGGGGAGTCTCTGGGTTAGGAACCTATCCCTCCAGCATGTTTTGTTCATTGTGGTGACAAGATTTAGATCCCTGGAGCGTGTGGCTCTGAGATATTGGGATTTCTTTAAGTGGGGCATGTCCAACAGCTCAGGGTTTGACATGGCCTTGTATGTTAAGCAGAGCACCTCTGAGTAGACGATATGCCACAGAGTATAGCTGGAGTTTTTTTAGATGGTCAGCATATGGCATCTGCTTTAGGCCTGTGATTCTTTTAGTGAGGTATTTCTGTGGCCTTTCCTGTTGTTGCAGATGTCTTGAGGTTCATACCAAATGGGGCATTATACTCTATAATGGGTCTAATGAGGGATGAGTACAGTGGGACAATGACCTCCTTTTTTCTGGATGAAAAGCCCTTAGTGATGAGATGTGCCACATAGAAGGATTTCCTGACTGTTGTGGTGATGTGGTTATCGAAAGTGAGACCACTGTCCACCTGTGTCCCTAAGTCTCTCATCACACTTTCAGTGTTTAGTGTCCTGCCACTTATGTGGTAATTCATGGGTACATGTTTTTTTCCAAAGGGGATAACTATATATTTCTTGGCATTAAGCTTGAGCCCATGGCTCTGGCACCAGGCATCTGTTTCTGTAAGGCCCTTTTGTAGAATATCCACATAATTTGGGGATTCAGTAATGGCTCCCAGTTTGCAGTCATCTGCAAACTTTGTTAGCCAGAGTCCCTTAGTGTTGGCCTGTACTTCAGAGAAGTAGATGCCAAACAAGAGTGGTCCCAGGACTGAACACTGAGTTACTCCACTTGTCACTTGTCTGGAGCTGGATTTGGAGATGGCTACTTTTACAGTCTGGGTTCTGTCAGTAAGCCAGCTGGCAACCCATCGAGTGACGTAGGGATTTATGCCCAGCTTAGTAAGTTTATCTATGATTCCAGAGTGGGAGATGGTGTCGAAGGCCTTGGCAAGGTCCAGATAGGCTTACCCTCGTCCACAGCTCTGGAGACTGATTAGAAGAAGTCAGTCAGATTCAGGAGATAAGATCGGCCCTTCACAAACCCAAACTGGGTGGGGTCCAGTGTTTGAAGGTTGCCAATGTCTTTATTTATAAGTTTGATGATAATGCGTTCCATGCCCTGGCAGATCAGGCTTGTCAGACTGAGGGGACTGTAGTTCCCGGGATCCAAGGCGGATCCTCCCTTGTGGAGCAGGATAACTGTAGCTGTGCACCACTCAGTGGGCACGAAGCCTGAGGTGAGGCTATGATTAAACATGACACTTAGGTGAGGTGCCAGTTCATTTTGTAGTTCTTGAAGTACACAGCCTGGGATGACATCTGGTCCCATGGATGCCATATTCTTAGCTTTGGAGAGTGCGGTTTCTACCTCTGTGGCCATGATTATCGGAATTTGGCAATCTTTTGGTATTGAGATGGGCCCTTTAGGGGGTGAGAAGGGGGTGAAGTTGGCACTAAATCGATCTGCCAGGATATTGGCAATATCCTTGATCAGTATATTTAATGCCATTCTGTTGTAACTTGGAGCAGATCTGAGCATTGCCCTTGAGATTCTTGACATAACTATATAATGCCTTGTGGTTGTCTTTGGAATCTTTGGCAATTTTATTTTCGTAACTAGCTTTGGAGGATCTTATGAGGGATCTCAGTTTCTTAATGAGGCTGGTGAGGGAGTGTTTCGCATCCTGGGATTTTCCGCTTTTTTGCTACAGTTTCTTCCTTCTGTTGTATAGTTTGTTTATAGCAGGGGACCACCAGATTGGCTTCCTTTTTTTGCAGAAGAGCATCTTGGTTCTATTTGGGATGACACAATTCATGCATGAGTGGATGTGCTCATACAGTGCCTTAGTGTAGGATTCTGCAGTCAAACTTCCAGATCCCGTCTGCATGGGTGTTGTGAAGTTTGTCACTTCTGACTTCAGTAGCTTGAAGTTGGCTTTGGAGAAGTTTTTTAAGGAGGTTTCCTTACTGGGGGGTGGGGGTGGGATGTGGCTGTCAAGGGTGATTTGCTTATGGTCAGACCTGACCAATGAGGGAGTGACCACTGGTGTGGAGCATCTATCTCCCATGTTGGTAATGACCAGGTCTAGGATATTGGAGCCCCTGGTGGGACAATGGATTAGTTGATCCAGGGCGTTGGAATTTATGAATTCCAAGAACCGTTGGGAAAAGGAGTTGGTACCTGAGTAGTTTTTCCAATTAATGGCAGGGTAGTTGAAATCACCCAGTACTAGGGTGTTTGGTTGTATGTTAATATTTTACAGTATGTTTG
Organism: Protopterus annectens; assembly: GCF_019279795.1. NCBI lineage: Eukaryota > Metazoa > Chordata > Ceratodontiformes > Protopteridae > Protopterus > Protopterus annectens. Next base: position 847,622,962 of record NC_056731.1, read on the forward strand.
GAAAGGTGTAGTGAGAATCTTGGGGCATGGTGGAGGATCTGTAGCAAGCGACAATTTGGATTGCAGTCTTACCTAGTGTTAGTTGCACCTGGAGAATTTCAGATGCATTGTGTTAGGTAACTAGCCTAGAGGTGTGAATATCCTTGGTGAATATGGACACTCCTCCACCTTTAGTGTTTCGATCTGGGTTTTGTGGCCGAAAAGTGTGGTAAGAATTGTAGCCTGGTATTGCAGGGGTGCTCTCTGGAGCCTTGAACCAGGTCTCAGTTACTGCACAGATATCGATGTTCTCCATTTTTAGGAGTGCCTCAAGAGAGTGCATTTTGAGGTTTAGACTTCTAGCATGGAGTAGCATTACCTTCAGATTTTGCATGTTTCTATCTGTTACGGTGGTGGTTTTATCCTTTGAACCTTGCCTAAAAAAGGCACTATAGGGGTGGCAAGAGCTTTAGCCAGTAACCTGAATCTCAGGGGTGACAGGTGCAGACCATCTCTGGCAAAGCATCATGGTCTGTCGATCATGTCGCCCCAGAGAGACAGATAACTGGATCCCCTTTGAATGACACCAGAAGCTTAGCCAATTGTTGAAGCCAATCATTTTGTCCTTATACTGTGGTATCATTCTGGGCGAAGGCAGGATGCTACTCAGGGCTAGGGTCATACCTGCCTGGGTCACATGATCCAAGAGCTCTTCCATGTCTCTTTTCATGTAGTCCAGGGAGGTACGTCTCAAGTCATTCACTCCAGCATGGACAATGACAGAGTCATATTTGTACTTGTTGTGGAGTGACTTGAGTGCATGCGTTATGTGGCGGATCCTGGCACCCGACAGGCAGCTAACTGTAATTTTCTCCTTGTTCAGTCTGGTGAGTGGGACATCAGTGTGCCTCACTATAGAGTCACCTATGACTAAAGTGTTGGGTACATTGTCTTGCCTTGGGGCTGTTGTTGGGTGGCACACTGGTGTTGTGAGCTATCTGTCACTTTGGTTGTGACTGGTGTTTGTTTGCATTTCGGCTTCGGAGGTCCTTGAAGCTTGGGCAGGTTAATGTTAAGGGCCTCTGCATATGTGGGTTTAGTGTTGCTATGTGTGGGGGGTGTTGGTGTGGGTTTTGAAGGGCTATGAGTTGCTTGAGGTGTGATGCAGGTGCTAACCTTCTCCTCTTGACTGTCTAGCACAATCTTGGCCGGAGAGAGCTTTGCTTCCAGTTTGGCTATGTAAGTGCATCTCTTGCAGGTTGTAGTGTTGGGTGGTAGGAGGAGAGGATTGTCTGTGTACATGAGGAAGTTAAACGAAAAGATTAGATTGGCGTAGGCACATAGAATTCTCAGAAGGCTCACAAATAAGTCAGGTGAGAAATCCAGGCACATTATTGCTCGATTGTAAACCTGTACTGTAAAAAAGTAGATTTTCTTGGTATGGAAGCCCAGTAAGAAGTGCATGTTGGGGGAACCGTCATGTTTTCCTCAACCATGGCTGTTCTGAGCTGTTCTGGTCATATAAAGGGATAAAACCCTGACTACGGCCTAGGTGACCCAGGTTTGATTAGCAGCTCAGATAACTGATGGAACTGCATGGAATAGTCGTGCCATGGGAGGAATGGCACTCCCTTAGAAAAGGTGTTGTCCAAAAAGGGGATTTGCCCTCAGGCATGTGTCAGTGAGCACGGGGGGGGGGGGGGGGGTTGTGGGGAAAATGGATAGGTCTTATATACAGCCCTCAATTAAAAGATGAACAGCAGACCCCCCCCCCCACACACACACACACGTCTTTGAAAACATGCCAATTTAAGAAGTTTTATGGTGACAACTGGTCTCATGGAAGGAAAACTAGAAAGAAGTGACATTTATATGACTTCCTGTCCACATAGATGATAAAAGGAACATCAGGTAAAAGGGACTGTCCACGTATTTGGAAGCTATTTCCTGGAATGTAAATGGTCTCCTTTGTCCTGAAAAGACCAGAAATCTGTTCCAGTTTTGGGGGATGAAGAGACCATCGTTTGAGTCTGGAGGAGTATCAGACTCTGCTAAGTGGTAGGTGGATAGGAAATCCTTTTTCCTCCTTGAAGAGGCACTTTGTTTTTACTAAACCGGGGTATAATCTTTAAATCTTTTGACAATATTGATCTAGAGGGAAGGCATGTGACTTTGAAAGACTTATGGACAGGCAGCAAGATGATGCTAGTTTCTGTGAATCTTCCCCCGGTTTCAGTAAACATGAATTTAAGTAAATATTGTTAAAAATGTTGCACTTTAATGAGGCTATATTGTTAATTCTGGGGGAATTGGAACATTACAGTGTCAGAGTGATGTAAGCAAATGCCCAAAAGCGTGAAAGAGTCTGATGGGTGGGAAGATATGTGGCAGCCTACTTGGAGTCACTTGGACTAATTGATGTGACTGGAGTGGGGCATAGGATTTACTGTACTTTTGTATGTGGGAAAGCTCAATCGACAGGGAATATACATCAGGGGAAAGCAGGTACTTGATACAGTCAGAGGAAGCCTTTTCCTAATTACTCCCCTTCATGAGTAACCTGGGAACTAGGTTTCTGTACTCTCTTGGACAGAGATCAAAGAGTTCCATCATAATATTTAAAGCTATCCCTCTTTAACACAGTGCAGGCAGAGTTCAGTTTGCAGATATATCTGAGACTGGAATATAAAACTATGTTGTCTGCTGTCAAAAAGGTAAGTATTTATCCATCCCAGGACAGTCTGAGGCTAGGTTTGATTGATCTATTGTTACATAGGATTAACACCCCTTTGTTGAAGGGGCTAATTGGCAAGTTGTATAAGGATCTGAAATGTATAGATAATGAAGTGGGTCAACAATGGGGAGCTGCCTGGGAGAGAGACCTGGTAGTATAACTTCTCTTAGAGCAATGAAACAGAAATATCATCAGAATATGTATGCAGTGAGGAGCAGAAAGTTCAAAATATTTGCCTGGAAATACCTCCACAAATATTTTATACCCATTCATGCACAGGACATATTTCCCTAGAATTGACATATCTCGGTGGTGTGGTGGGGGGAGGGGATTATGAAGATACACTTTTGGGAATGTGTTAAATTGGCAGATTTTCCCAGGGGAACACCACTTACTGGTAGTCTGTGTTTCCAAAAGGAAATCGCCGTAACACAAAAGTTATTTTTGCCCAGAAGAATCTTTAGCTTATACAGAGAGCAAGCTTCCCTTCTTTATCCTGACTGTAGCCAAGAAGACTATTACAAGAAAATGAAAGTCAGCAGCACCTCCTGAAGTTCCAAAGGTAGTGGAGATCCTTGAGGAAATTATGGAAAGGGGAGGGAAAGGACGTCAGAGGAATCCGGAACTACTACATTTCAGAAAATGGAATGGATGAGTACAGTTCAGAGAAGTTCCAGGAGAGGGCCATGGGTTCGAGAAAAATCAGGACTGATAGAGAGCTTACAGAGTAGGTAGTAATATGACACTCTATTGTGACTAAAGGACAGACTAGGACAGACTAAGACAGAACCCTTGATAGTGTTAAAGTGGTGTTTATATTTTCATTTATGAATCATGAAGGATACAGGGTGTCAACAATTGTTAATGTTTTCAGCTAGTACTGGGGATTTGAGGAATTTTGGATTATTTTGTTGTTAAATTATTCAATTCTCTTGTTTGCTTATGTGTTTTTTTATTGAAGTAATGCTAATTAAAAAAACACACATATTTGTACCTCTCATAATTTGCTTCAACTCAGCACAGAGTTGCCCACTCACACCATTCAACTTTAGATTAGATTCATACATCTTCAGTTTTCACAGATCTTCCTACCTTAGGCCTTACTGCAAAGAGCACCAATCTGGCTATAGTGTGGCAGTACATTTCTGCTCACCTTTGGCTCTACTGGGTTTCATTGTACCCATTCCCTTACAAATATTAATTTTGAATTTGCTAGAAGCTTTGATTTTTTTTTTTTCATCTATGACAGCATTTTTCACCTTCAGATTTACCACTTCAGTTTTATTATACAGTGCAAACTTAAAAAAAAATAACAATAATAACAATAACAGCGATCATTAGAACAAGCTGCGAACATAGCACTGTTATTTTTATTAGGTTTTGCTTTTCCTGAGTCACTCTGTTCTGAATGTGGATGACTACCCATTACCACAAACCTCTGTATATGTTCTTTGCATTTAGACTTCATGGGGACTTAGATTTAGCCATAGGGATTACTTTTTCAGCTGCATAAATTTGCAGCAGGATTTTTATTTTTTTTTGATAGATATAAATATGGAAACATACTCTTGTAATCTTATAGAGAAATCATTGGTAATCCTGCTCCAGTGTCCAACTCCATTTTTAATTTCACTCAGAAACTTCTGGGATAACCCAGATGTTGCTGGTAATTATCAAGGCCACTGTGCCACCCTAAATGCATCATATCAGAGTTTTCAGTCTCAAAGATTAGCTCTATCCAGCAGCAGAATCACTTTTACTATCCAACACTTTGTGCAAAGTTTTGTTCTATAGTACCTGCCTCTTTGTACCGTTTTTATTACTTTATTTGTTTATACTGTTTTTACAGTTCTACATTCTTGCAATGTGATTTTTTATAACATTTTTATAATATGTTTGTTTAAACCAGATCATCTGTGATAAAGTTGCTCCGCATCTGAAACGAGGTCTTTTTTTTGGCAGATCCCAAAGATAGGTTAATCACTGAGCATTCAATTTCATCTTTTTGCAGCTCCCAAGTATCTCTGAAAGTTATTTCTGTTGGGATAGGCAACACCAATCTATAACCAAATGGGATAGGCTATTTTGAGCTATGTTCACAGCTTGTTCTAATGATCTTTATTATTATAGGTTCATAGGTAAGTGCTAGGCTACCTGCCCTTGCAGGCCATTTTAAGCCTAGCCAGTATCCCTTTTTGTGCTTGACATAACCTTATCCCATTTAGTTAGTAGATTAGTCTTACCCATCCCATGGTTGATAATTATATATTACTCCTAATAAGGATAACTGGAATCATACTGTAGATAATTTGAGGGGACCCATACATGGGATAAAGCATTTAGAAGCTGCATCTGTCCAGTAGTAGTACAGAGGCAGTCCTGGGGTAAATTTTCTGTTTCTCACCCATACATCTAAGTTATGCTTGAAAATGCACAGGGATGAACTTTGCTTTATGTAGATAGGCAGTCTATTCCACATCATCAGTATCCGCTGCAAAATGTCCCTATCCCTTCAAAACATTATAGTTACATTGCTTTGAGTTGGTCCATATAGGACATGTTTTTTAGGTCTTGTATCCTTTTAGTAAAGTATCCCTGTGGGCATTCCTGTTGTATGTGCCTGGACAAGATACATGCCAAAGAGGGCATTGTATTCAATGACTGGCCCAATGAGGGCTGTGTAAAGGGGAACAATGACATCCCTAGATCTAGGCACAATCCCTTTGTTTATAAGCTGTGCAATACAGAAGGACTTTCTTAAACGTATGTTGGTCAAAAGTTATGTCACTGTCCACATAATTTCCCAAATTCCAAACAACTAGGTCAAATCATAGGGGTGTATTGTCAATGTGGTACTTCCATGGAATAGATGACTTCCCAAAAAATACAGTAATTCATTTTTTGGCATTTAATTTTAGACAATGATTTTGACACCAAACTTATTACTATTATTATTTTAAATAGATAATTTTGTGTAGCATGACAGAACATTCCACACGTATCTGTCACTTAAAGAAGCTATTACACCACTACCAAAAGGACGGTGCTTGACTAGTTATCGTAGCTCTGGTATGTCTTCTAAAATGCTTTCATTCCTTTTATGAATCCATAACGTTTCTGCAATTATTATGGACTCTGGATTCATAATGATTTTACAAGCAATTTCAGATTTCTTATATATGACTTAAACAGGGCTACAGTAAATCTTGGTTTCTAATGCATTCAGCAAAATTGACCCTTGCTTCTCATCTCAAATGTTATTTAACCTTGAAGTATGGCTCTGCCTTTTCAATTTAGCTAGTCTGGTCTACATCAGTATGGACTAACACATTCAGATGCCTCATATAACTACCGATCTTGTTATAGGCATGCATATGCTTATGCTCTTTTTCCAGTATACCTTTCAATGCTATACCCAGGTTGCAATTGTATATAGTTTTCAGACGCACAGTTCAAGTGCTCTGATATTTTGGCATCAAATCACACAAAACAAAATCTGTTGCCCTTTTAAAAACACTCTCAATTACTTCTTATTCCATTTACTATATGGAACTTAAGTCATTTACCTGTGTGGTTCCCAGCTGTGCTTAACGCAGTACTTTTTATTTATTGTTGCAATCAAATGTGCCATTTGAAGAACAGTAAGAGCATTACTATATGAAATGTATACTACTGCTACTACTCATACTATCCATTATAACCACCTGTTTACACTTGTCACTCGCATATTATTTTGTTAACATAACTTCTGCTTCCAACTACTAACTCTATCATCCTTCAGTTATCCTGTCATTCCCACTTAGAAAATACAGAGCCATAATTATCACACAGACACCTCAATTTCTAAGTTAGATTTGCCTTGCTGTATTGTAAGTATGGTGTATCACACCTGTATGTACTCTATTTTTTACATAATAATGGCATTGCACAGATGTGTGTTTTTCATTATACTGTTCTGTCTCTCACTAAATGTAATTCTTGACTTACTTTGTATTCCCAGACTGAGACTGAAATTGGTCAATTTTGATCTCGGTTTTATCCCAATAAACACATTTAAATAAGTAAGTAAATGAATGAATAAATGGTGTGTTAAGCACAGTTGGAGCTAGACAGGTATTCAACTGCAGAACTATTTTCCCGAAAACCTCTTTCAGGAAATGTTAAATATGCACTCTTCTCCACTGCTGTAAGAGCATTATGATGATATAGATCATACTTCTGAACTGTACAGATTTTTGCAGAGTGCCCAGATTTTTGCCTCGTATTTTTGATTTGTTCCTCCTAAAAACTGTATTTTTTGGCAAATTACTGGAGTGATCTAAAGATTAAAGTCACTGAATAATGGCATGTATTTGGAGTTTAGACTTGATATCCTTCATAAAAGGCATGCTAACAGAAATCCTGTTATTCTACCAATTTTTCTAAGTTTATAAGAGCGATATTTAAAAGGTGTCCCTATTTTTGGGCCTTTGTTCCCCCATTATGTCAGGCTTTGTCCAGATTTCTTGCTAAGATGTTGAGAGTTATGGTATATATGTCAGGGGGTGAGGACTTGCCCCTCCCCCCAACACACTCACATATAATAAAGCTTGCTTTGGTGTTCACTGAAAATGGCTTTCAAAAAAATGGTTTGGCCATATTCTGACCAGATCTTTTCCTGTCAATGTATCAGCATGAACCTACAGTCAAATCATAGCCAGTAACTAGGCACCATAAAAAAAAAATCTACTGCCAATCATTAGCGGACCGGAGTTCCGCTGTGCGACCCCTAACCGGGAAAAGCCGAAAAGACAAACAAACATTTAAAAAAAAACGTTACTCAGTTTAATCAGATTTGTTCTGCATCACAAGTTGCATATTATCACTTGTTTTGTTATGCAACCACTATTACATTTCTTTTCAATATGCCATAGTACCATTTGCCTTTAGTTTTCCAGTGGAAAGGTAATTCATGCATTTCCTAGCACCATCTTGATCTGTTTTTTTTTTTTTTATTTTTAGGACCTGACAGTTTTCCGGTTGAATGTGGCCTTGCACATATGGACTGGTGTTGTCAGTTTGTTGTGTATTTAGTCTTGTTAACATATCATATAGTTAAATAAAATAAATACACAGAGCTGCAAGCTCTGCTGAGCACATTTTGCCTTACTTGCTGTTCATTTACAACAAAATGCTCACAGGAATAAATATGCACATGCAGTTCACATGCATATGCAATAGATATTAAAGACATTATAACAGATCCTGCATCATGAGAAGTCCCATAAATACCTTTATAGGTGAACATTATTAGAATTGCATTCAACATTCAAGACGATTGCATTTACTTTTTAACAATGAAGATTTGCAAAAACAGAGTCAAAATGTACACCCAAGTTCCAAAATTTAAATGTTTAGTACAGTTCCAGATTAAATTTCATGCTTAGCATTTAATTCATCAGATCTTAAGTGTAAGGCTACTGTTCCGTATGTGGTGGACTTTTTTATACTTCCCGCCACTGAAGTGCAAAAACTGAATAATTAACAGAGTACAAAAGAACGTTTTGTATTCTTTTTGTCATCTGGACTATCTAAATAATACCAACAGAATCTGTGCATACATTTTATTGTCTAAGATGCTTTGTATCTTTGTAATCATTCCACCATAATGTAAAAATGTATCCTTGTCTAAAATGTTTTACTTGATTAATATGTCATGACACGATTGATAAAGTGACAAGGTAAACAAGATAAAATGCACTGTGTCTGTATCATTAGAAGCCATTTGAGAAAGGAACATGAAAATTTGTCCTATGTTGGCTGTTGTCACTTAAGGGAGTAGACCCTCAAATCAGTTATCTAATCTGGCAAGTTTTAGCATCTCTGTTTTTTCCCCCCTTTCAGAGAACAAGGTCTGGATAGCACTGTCTGTGGCGATATTTTCTGCAGTGATTATAGGAGCTTTCACTTTACTTGTTATCTGCTACAAGAAGAATGGGAAATCACTGTCGGGTATGTATGAGCTTGAACATGAGCTAACAGAAGAGTAAGAGACTACTTATTGTTTAAAATGAGATATTGCAGAAAAAACAAGTATTCCAGTAGTCTCATGTAGAAAGTGTGAGCAGAATATGAAATTCCACATAGACAGTAACTGGAAGTCAAGTTTAAACCTCAGACCCATGAAGCAGTAACCATAAACACTGAGCCAGCAGATCCACAACAGTCCTGTGATCGCATTTCTGCAGGAACGTGGCCTCTTACCTGTCCACCCCTGAATACACACACACACACACACACACACACACACACACACACACACACACACACACACACACACACACACACACACACACACACACACATATACACAAATGTATGAAGACATTGCTACATAACTTTAGTCCAGCCTCTCTTTACATTAATGATTATCCTTGTCTTGCATGGTTTGTGTCTGTTGATTAAGGTACACTGGCATGTAGCCTGTAGTCTCACCATCCCCTAAATGATCCATCTGGATGCCAGAATTAGGAGCTAGCCATATACCAAAGCAGATCTGGTGTAGTGGTACATTGCTCTGACTCTGGTGCACAGGGTCCTGGCTTCAAGACTTCTGCACAGGGTCCTGGCTTCAAGACCTGACATGACTTCTGTAGAGAAATGTTTGTCTTTTACCATAGTTCAAAGACTACGGTGTGTATAACTTTAGCACTAGTCATTTGCCTGCACATTTTAATTAATAAATTATATTCATAACAGGTAGCCAGCTACCATAACAGAGTTACACTTCTGACGTATTGTTCATTTTTTTATATAGCCAGCCTTCAGCACTGCCTCAGTGAAGCACGTTTTGGAACAGAAGGAAATCAGGTATGTTCGGATCAGCCCACTTCTTTATTCACTCATAGATGAGTACTGGCTTCCAAAATGTAATGTCCTGAGAAAGTTTGCCACTGTTCTGTCATATTGGGCTTTATATGAAAAAACTCAAGTATACTATGGAGATGTACCAAAGGCAAGGTCTATGTGGAAAAAAGGTAAAAAAATAATGTGTGCGCACACACACACACATGTCTCACCTGTCAAAATTGCACAGATGAAAATTGCAAGTCATCATAATTTCAAAACTGAGAATTTTTGAAGTGCATTTTTTCTGCAGCTTCCTTGCGTGGGCTTTGTCCCTGCCTCTAAATATATCAACCCTGGAGCTCACTCACCTCAGGGTAAGAACAAAAAATACTCTTCAACAGTCTCAGATTTTGAAATGATAATGTCTAATAACTGTTGCCATTATTTCAAGGGTACCGTGTGAAAGCTCTTCATAAATATAGCCATTGTGTACTACAGGTAAAAGTGTGGGAAGTAAATATTTTGGGAAGAAATGGCCAAGGAATTGTTATGGCTAGGCTTGTATAGGCCGTAGGGCCGATAGCCTAGTACCAACCTATGAACAGAAATCTCTGTATATAGATATCAATAGCTATAATCATATCATAGCTAACAATAAGATCCCTCTGTGTCTCCCTTGGTCCATACCTCCCGCCTAACTAGTATGGAGTCCCTACGTATGAAGCTAAACACCATTCTACTGGGAGACTTCAGCTACCCTTCAATAAACTGGAAGGCTTACACGTCCTCAAACATGTATGCCCAGAGAGTTCTGGAGTTCATCAGTACAAATTCCCAGGACCAGTTAGTCCACACTTGATCCTTTGCATGCCACCACACAAAGGCTAATCCACTAAATTGAGTAATGACCTGGCTAAATTCAAAAACCCCTTTCACCTTGATGACCCCACACCTTGATGACCCCACTGCTTATGCAAAGTCCTTCACTGACAAATTCTATGCACATATAAATAGCTGCATATATACATATGTTCCCCTCAGAACTAAATACAATACCAAATTCAAAAATAAACCCCTATGGTGGAGTGCAAATGTAAACATGCTCTATACCAAAAGAAAAAACTCTTTGCACACAAAAGCTAACTGACAAGATGCCAAAAATATTCTTGCAAGACTAAACTGGCATTTGGCTTAGAGGATTAAGGAGCTGTTAAGCCATTTCATGTAGTCTAGTAGTATAAGGTTTGAGTCCCTTAGCCTCCATTGCCTAACTGTGTGACTCTGAGCAAGTCACTTAACCAAACAATGCTCCCAGGTTGAGTGTGAAAAAGGTCTGTGGAGATCACTGCTCTACCACAGAAAACAAATGCAAATATCAAGGAACTCCAAAGCTTGATCAAATTAACCAAAACTACATATGAGGTAAAATAGCAATATAGGTGAAGAACAACCACAAAGCCTTCTTTAATTATGTTAAAAATCTCATAAACAATGCCCAGCACTGTACAGAACTAACAGTAAATGGTATCATATACTCAAACCCAGAGAATGTAGACAGTCTGTTAGACAAATTTAGCCCAAACCTCACCACTTTCTTCCCTCTAGTATTCTCAGATCACATACCCTCATTTATGTTCCCTCACATCTCCCAAGAACAAGTTCTTTAGACAGCATCTAAGGCCAAGAATGCTGCATCTATGGGACCCAGATAACATGCCAGGCTACTTACTGGTCGGTCTGAATCATAACTTGTCTGCTCCCCTACTGAAGCTATTCAATATCAGCCTCAAAACAGGCTTTGTGTTGGATGGAAGACGGCAATAGTTATTTCCTTGCATAACAGTAGAGCTTTAATGGACCCAGGTAATTATAAACCCATAAGCCTAACCAGTCTCATCTGTAAGTCTATGGAAAGGATTATTATGAAATTAATAAATAAGGATGTAAGCAATCTTCAGACTCTTGATCCAACCCAGTACAGATTTGTCAAGGGCAGTTCCACCTACTTAACTTGGTTGAGGTCTTTGCAAAATTTACTGAAGCAACGGATGAGGGCAAAACAGTGCACACCACATATCTAGATATCACAAAAGTGTTCAACACAATCCCACACTCAGGTGTCATAGATCACCTCTCCCCTTTGTTACTCATTGGATAGAGAATTAGCTCACAAACAAAAGAAATTAGGGTGGGTGGCTTTACTGCCTCCAAAAGACCTGTCACTAGTAGTATATCCCAGGGTTCAGTCCTTGTGCCACTCCTTTTTGATCAGTAGTGGTGTATCCCAGGGTTCAGTCCTTGGAACACTCCTTTTTGTCACTAGTGGTGCACCCTAGGGTTCAGTCCTTGGGCCACTCCTCTTTGGCATTTACTTCTTGGAGGATAAAAGGTAATGTTAAGGCCAAGTTTGTAGATGACTGCAAACTTAGAGCTATAGAAAACTTCCCAGAGGACAGCAAGATCCTCCAAGGGGTCCTGTCTCTGACTAATAGCTGATGTCAAAACCATAGATTAAAACTAAATGCCAAGAACTGTATAATTATATTCTTTGAGCATGACTCCCTGTGTAACTATCACTTTGACAACACCCCTCAGAAAATGAATCATGTAGTTGGGTATCTTGGAACCTATGTTGGCAAAATAAATTGTCCTTAGATCACAATGTATCTACTATTGTAAGGAAGGCCTTTCTCATTACACAGCTTGTGTCTGAAGATGTTGCCTCCACATCCAGGGATGTGATCATTCAACTGTACTTGGCACTGATTAGGCCAGTCAGTAAGTATAATGCCCCTTTTGGTATGTACCTGTCCATACACTTGTCACAGCTAGAATAACCACAATGCTTTCTCACTAAAAAAAAAAAAAAAGTGGTTAAATCATAAAAACAATGCATACAACCTCAAAGTCTTGTCCCTCTTTTCAGTTATCATACAGGTTACTGAGATGTGACCTGTGTCTTGTGTATAAACCTACAGCAGAACCTGTTCTGTCAGACCTATTACAAATTTGCAAGTCCAATGGTGTCATAAATACCCACTTATGGGGTCTCAATCAGTAGAATATGTACCAGCGATAGGTACATATTACAGAGAATATAGTTTCTATGGAACCGTACTCCACTTCACATACAGCAAAGTACTTCCTTTCCTCTATTCAAATGTAATTTGGATGAATGGATGGGTAGCTGCAAATCCACCCTTGGTTTAGCACCCCTGTCACTCATGGATCAGGGAAATATTTAAATATCCCAACATATCCTTGTTCAGCTTGACTCTGGGTTATTTGTATGCAAAATATAAGGTCTAAAAACTACCATGGGAATGTAAGGCAAGGCTTCTTAAGATCTTCGCAGATCAGTAGCCTAGTAAGTGGTTAAGAACCTGTAATGTAACAACAAATGCCAGGAACGTATACTTTGAGAGAATTATGGAAATAATTATGACATTGACAGTTAAGCTTAGTAGATCGTAATTGTTCTTATTTGACTCGGATATAATTTCCTACTTAAGTCATGATTCCTGATAATAGTATAGCAGGATGAGGGCATGCTTTTTATATTTTAGAAGACAAAAGTGCTCACTTTTTAACTGGTAGCCATTTCTGTTGTGTCAGTCACCATGTTTTAGCCTAGTTCATAAAAGACTACACATATTTCAGACAAGAAACATATGCGTAAAACAAACACTACAAGAAATCAGTGCACCACAGCATGCTCCTTTAATCTCCGGAACCTCGGCCTTTCGCCTTCAAGAAAAATATGCATTCAGACTCCAGAAAAACAATTACACTTACAAAAAAAATCACCCCCGTAGAAGATAAATCTGCCATAGAATGACAGAAACGTAAGTAACTTAGGGTTCCTGTCTGACAAGTTGGGTCTGAGCAGAGAAACCAGGCAGGGGAGTCCTTTTTCCTCTTTGTTATTTGCTTTATATTTAGATTCATTGGCAAAGAAAATAACAGATGCAGACATTCAGTGATATAATTGGTTTGGTAATCAAGAAAAGTCTTTATTTGTAGACAGTATTATTTTGTACCTATTAAAACTAGAAAGCAAAAATCTTAGTCTTGTGGACATCTTGGGACAGTTTCAAGTCTTTTCAGAATATAAAATTAATGAAGATAAAACAAAGAATGAAGAGGTAAACTCTGTACCCACACATGAATTGGTTCAGTAATACCCATATTTATGGGACACAGTTAAGTGAAGTTTTAGGAGTGTGGCTCAAAAAGAATTATGTTATGGCAGCTAAGGATATGTGGGAAGAAACTAAACAAAAGATAGTATACAAATTGAGAAATTGGAAGCTCTCGTTCATTCATATGAATAGCAAAATACAAACAGTAAAAATGTTTTACTCTTTTTAAATTTTGTAAACAAATCAAGCATATTTTTATTTACCAGAGGAGAAGTTGTGGACAATAATTTGTAAATAACTGAAGGATTTTGTCTGGGAGGGGAAGAGGGTCGGGTCACATGGGATAAGTTGATCCTCCCAGTAGAACATGGTGGTTTACGATTACCTGATTTGAAAGGATATTTTAGAAATACACAGTTAAGGCTCCTATACATAACGCAATCAGAAAGCTATAATTCAAAGTGGAAAGGGATGATGATGAAACAGAAGAAATTCAAGAAAAAGGGACAGAGTTGAAGTTTTTAATGCAGATCCTTAAGGAGAACAACAGCCATACAGAATATTATATTCATAAATTGGCAAAAAGTATTCTAAGAACTAAGCCAACATGAGAATGGAGAAAAGAGATTTTGCTAAAAGGGATTACTGCAATTAGGGGTACAGAGAACGGGCAAGAGGAAACTGGAATTTATTGTAGAAAACTGGCCAAGAAACCATGGTATTGGGAACAAATAACTGGAGAGGGAAAGGTAATACAGAGGGAAGAGGCCAAGAAGACATTTAGACTGCAGGTTAGGGACTGCATTCCCTATCAAGAACTGATGTCTAGAGTATAGGCAAAAGAGAAAGGGATAGGGGAATCCTAAGTGAAAGACATGCTCTGGTAGAGTTTTTGTTGAATCTAGAACAGAAACTGCTGTTAAAAAGGAGATAATTAATGGGGCATATAACATGTTACATGATAACTATAGGAATCAGTCAGAGGAGGTTAGAAAAGATTGGGAAGAGAGACTGGATAAGTAATTCAAGAGGAAACAATGGGAGAATATGAATGGTTTCTAAGTATGCAACAAACTAGAATATTCGAGATTTTTGCTTGGAGGTATTTGCTTAGGTGTTTTTATATCCCAAGTAGACTTATTTTTTTCCTTAGGTAGATGGAAAATGTAGGAGGTTTGGTCTGGAAGAAAGAGGCAATAGGGAATATATGTTTTGGCAGACTTCAAAAATTCCCTTCCGAGTATTCTATCAGAAATATTGAATGAGCAAATGGCTGTAACTAAGGAATTTTATTTGTTTGAGCTGGAATACAAGATCTGAATTGCCTAGACATAGTAAGGTCTTGACAAAAAGCAACACTGTACATAGTAAGGTCTTGCTAAGTTTAATTCTGGTGGCTCCTAAAGAAATTACTAGAAAATGAAAACCAAAGTCTAAACCTATTGTATTTGAAGTATTAAATATTGTAACAGTTGTAACAGGGATAAAATAACTGAAAGTGGATCTTTAGAAAGGGGTAGAAGCAAATTACATAGAAAAAATGGAAACTATTTGAACAATACATGCTGAATAATGTTTTGGATGAGGAGTGAGATTTAAAGGAAGCAGGAATTGAGAAATTTCTGTTATGGTGGATTGATGATAGTTATATTAAAAAAAATATTTGATGTATGTTTGTGACTAAGAATGTATTATTTTTTTTTTATATAAATGTATGTTTGCTTATGTTTTAAGTGATTCAATAAAGGTGTTAAAAAAAGAAACTAAAGTAACTTAAAATAAATAACTAGTCAATCAAAGTGGCATTTTCAGCAAATGGATCTGAAAGTATAAATATAAACTAAATGACATTAAACTAACTAAAATCAGCTGCCATGTGGTTGTAATGCACAGGGTATATTATGCAGTGTGCTAGCAGGCCACCAAGCAGTGCCCAAGGCTTCCACATCTGGCATACATGTGACATCACAGAGATAATGAATATGCCTTGGAGGCATGGCTAATAACACAAATTAGAAGCCCAAAGACTATGGCAGAGAATGTCTACAGCAGCCCTGTCACAGACATGATTTATAGTCGAAGTTGTGTTCAGCCTGCTAAAGCCCTCTGTCTGGATGTCTCTGGCAGTGCACTGCAGTATGACCCTGGTACATGCAGTTAAATCTTTGTGTGTAATGTTACACAGTATGTTGATACACAAACAGTTAAAGCAATGCAGAGACATTCAGAAGGAGTAAGTTTGAAAGTCAACAGCAGAGCAGGTGCTTGATAAGGATCCTGTAGAGGAGCCAGCTGTAAGAGATGACTATGCCAGACAGAGTTGGGAGTAGTACATAGTGGCGCCAGCCAAGAGGAAGTGTCTGTGCATCAGACATAGGCTATCTCTGCCTCTGGGGTACTCAGGGCAGTACACAGCTGTCATGTGCACAGGGGAAGAAGGTACAGTGAGTGGTGTCAACAGCAAACTGTGTATGTGAGTGGGTGGGTGTGGGTGTGCGCACACTTGTGCACATGCACTCCTGTGTGTTTTATGTATGTATGTGTGTGTGTGTGTGTGTGTATATATATATATATATATATATATATATATATGTGAGTATGTGTTTATATGTGTCATGGGTGAGTGACTGAGGAGTGCGGAGGAGATTGGCCAGGGAGAGGGGGGATATCTCCAGTGTTTAGTGATTGTGCAGTAGTGGGTGCTGCAAAACTGTATGCGTGTGCATGTATGCTAGGACACAGCTCCAGCAGATGATGAAGCACTGTCCTGGGGTCTGGCAGATCGGTCTGGATCATCCACAGGAGATGTATATGATGGCTAGCACTGTAACAGAATATTGAGGACAGGGCACAATTGTCACCATATGTACAGGTGAAGTGGGTCACAGTGACAAGTATCAACAACATGCTAACACTGCACACACAGCAAAGATTTTAGTGCATGTTCCAAGGTCATACTGCACTGCCAGAGACATTCAGACAAATGATGTGAGCTTTTATCAGGCTGAACACATACATGTTCGACTGAAACTCGGATGCATATCTCTGTCCATGGGGAGACCTCTCCTGGGAAGGTAACAGGCATGGTTCTTAGCATGCCCAGAGGACAGAGCACTTCAAGAGCATAGCATCTACTGTTACAAGTCAATTCTGCACAACCACCCTATCCAAATTTATATCCACATCTCCCTATAGTTCCCTCAATATTAAATGCTGGAGTGGATGTCGTGGCAGTTTGGGTCCTAGACTGTGCTAACCCCCCTCCCATTCTGTGTCTACCCACCAGAGGCAGTGGTAGGCCAGCAAAGGATGTACATTGGCCATGAAGCATAGTTTCATTGGGACACCTGCTGCATGCAAATTCGTAATGCCACATGTCCATAATGTTGCATATCTGGCCCATGCATTACCACAGGTCTTCAAACACACTAATTACTACTCTGATCAACTCAGTTATGGCAATACTGGTCTCTGGCTGCCCCTGTATTATGACTCTACAGAAACTCTGAGAAGTGTCCAAGGAGATACTAAGCTCAAAAGGGGAGTAGTACCCATGTGGTGTTTGGCCACCTGCATGCCAGCCCAAGAGGTCATCATGTCATTCATTGAAACTGGTGGCAATCAATGGAAAGTGTGCAGCTGGTGATGATGTCACTGCCAGGGCGAATTTTTTGCATATTCATAGGTTGGCACTAGGCTATAGGCCCTAGGGCCTATGCAAGCCTAGCCATAACAATTCCCTCGATATTTCTTCCCACAATATTTACTTCACTGGACCCCTGTCTAGCAGGGCGACTGACGTGATCCCCAGGGTGACTTTCCTATCTCCCATCCAATCGTCAAGGTTCCTTTTGAAGAGGGTCAAGGAGGTGCTCTGCTTGACATGCATGGCAGTATATTCCAGAGTATGGGGAGTCTCTGGGTCAGGAACCTATCCCTCCAGCATGTTTTGTTCATTGTGATGACAAGGTTTAGATCCTTGGAGCTTGTGGCTCTGAGGGATTGTGATTTCTTTAAGTGGAGCATATCCAACAGCTCAGGGTTTGACATGGCCTTATATGTTAAGCAGAGATCGCCTCTGAGTAGACGATATGCCACAGAGTATAGCTGGAGTTTTTTTAGATGGTCGACATAGGCATCTGCTTTAGGCCTGCGATTGTTTTAGTAAGGTATTTCTGCAGCCTTTCCAGCTGTTGCAAATGTCCATGGATGTCATTCTGAGTCTGTTAGCAAGAGTTCACGGGAGCTACGTCTATGTAATGGAGCGGAGATGTGACCAGTACATTTCCTGTATCAATCTTTAACACCATGACCCCAAAATGGACTGTTGTTTGTCTGTCATCAACCTCAAAACCAGGTAAGTCCCCTTCAGTCAGGCATATAGCCACAGTGGAAGACTTTGATAACAGAGCACCTGTGAAAATGCCAAATAATTACCCAAACTAAGGAATAACCCTTTACCAATGCATGGAACCCAGTGAAACTGAATTTATATAACAAAGTACTACAAAAACGATGTTTACCATACCTTGAACAGATGGCCCTTGGACATGTAATCCTAACTTTCCTGTAAAACAAAGAAGCTATGCTTGCACATTCTATCATCTTGCATTAGTCACGAAATGCAAATAGTAATCCATATTCAGACATATCCACCTGGGCCATCTTCAGTGGATATCTGCAGTTCCATGTGCAACATAGCAGCAATGTCTACCACTTTCCCATGTATGTCATAATTGTCTGGATCCCCAAGAAGAGATGTCAGGAACTCCTCCATGCGTGTCATAGGTGGTTCGGTCAGTGTACTCTCCCCTATAGCCCTCCACTACTGTGCCAAGGGGCCTTCCTTAGTTCATGTAGAGCAATCATGTCAGTGGCCCTTCTTTAGAATTTATTGTAGTTCCAATTTTGACCAATAACAGCACTGATATCATCTATTATGTCTTGCCAGACATGTACATAGAAGCATAGAAGACCCAATCAGATCTATCGTGACAGAGCATCCAGTGACCAAGCTTCTAGAGGGCCTGTAGCAGGATATCATTACCTGCAATGAAGAATTTAATTTTGTGGTATTTCCCACCTATTTGATTGACAAGCAACAATTGCAAAATAATATACATATGAAATGTTGGAAGGTAATACACAGCTGCACATACAGCAGGCCAGACTTAACAATACTAGTGATCCGTTTCAGCAGTATGATGGATTACACAAATGTACATCTAGAATCTGTGTGGAGGTGTTTTGTGTGTGTTGTTTTTGTGGGTGTTTTATTGACACGTAGAAGGGATGTCAAAGTGCCCTGAGGAGAAAACGGAATGCACACATAGGTGCATATAGAAAGACTCATGTTATCTGTATGTGAATGAATGACACAGTCAGACATAATAGCTCTATGTGCAGCTTAGAGGAGTGCAACATGTGGATTTAGCAGAACCCAGCACATCATATGATTGTCAGTATTTAGCATCCTCTCAACTAATGACATACACCACTCCTCTAAGGTTCAATGCATTCAGGCCCACAACACAATCACCCTTTGTAGGACATGAGTGCATATGTTTGTGCATTCCAAGATGGGCCACAGCATGACATCTTGCAAAATATGAATGCAGTCACCTCAGAATTACGCAGACATCCTCCTCCTCCTCCTCCTCCTCCTCCTACATGGGTATGTGTTTTACCCTTACCGCCACCCCAAAGGAAGTAGCACAGGCCAGACTTGGAATACTATGGCACAGATGTAGGAAGGGAGTGTCCTAAACTGCCACACGGGCCTTGGAATTCAGATCCCCTACACTGATTACTGACTCAGACAAGTGCATTCTTGGCTCCATAGCCTACAAGTGAAATGACTCACTGGTACTGTAAGCTTTCCATCCCTGGCTACGTACTATAGTACAGATACATCCCCACATCTGCAGTTCATGGTGATGGGGAGTGTAAATGGTTTATGGACACAATAGGAAACAGTATCACCCTGAAGGAATGTTGAATACAAGCCCACTGTATGCATACTTCTGGACAGTGCTGACTGCCCCCAAAGAAATGCAATCCATGATACTACATTTACAGAAACTGTATCAGTAATCCCGGGATCAAGACAAGTAGCACAAATAGGATTCCCACACTATAATATTCACTTGACATGGGTAGCTGCCACACCCAGAGCACCGCAGCATTAGTGTGATAGCTGTGGGTGTAATCAGCCAGCAGATCACATGCACAGCAATATTCAGTAGGTGGAACACACAGGTATGACTGTGACCTGCAGAGTTCACAAGAACACATACCTCATAACTGTGTTGTATTGACTCTGCCACATCCCATACAATCCACTTTTCCCTGTCATGTTAGCACATCTTACCCTGTATACAGTTTCCACACAGTGGAAACGTTGTCATTTACACTCGGCAGCTTAACCCACCACAGTTTGTACTGTTGTGGATATCTTCAAAGTACACGCAGTTAAAGCAGTAGTAGTAGTACAGCAAAAATGAAACGAGTGCAATTCTTGTAGTAATCTGTTTGAGGTAGATTAGTACTTTGCTGTTTGCTTTGTAATAATCTTCCATAGTATAATGAGGCAAGGCAGTTTCTATCACACAGTTGCAAAGCTTCTAGCATGATCCTTATAGTAATCAGCGTCGTTCTGATGAATGTTCCTGAATCACATATTTGACCAATCGCATAATTACTTGTATGATGCTAAGAGGCTTAGTCAGATGCCTGAACTCACATTAGTACCTGTGAGGCAGAATGAACATGCATATATGGGTGAATGATCCTATCAGGGAAATGGGAAAATGTATTGCAGTAGTACGGCCTGTAGAGGCAAAAGAATTAACAAATGTAGGCAGTGTGATCCCTGTAGAATGTTTTCCTGCCAATACTCACACCATAACACCAGTATGCCACTCCACTCCATGTATATTTGCACTGGAGTCACTACATAATTATCCTGTGGTGCCCATCACATATTGACAGCATCAACATTCATGACCATGAGAGGGCTGCCATAGTTGCCTGGATTGTAACCTTGTGAATGGCCACTGTTTCCAAGGGTACTGCCACAATCAGTACCCTTGTGAATGGCCACTGTTTCCAAGGGTACTGATTGTGGCAGAGCTCTCAAGTTGTGCTATAAGAAAGAAAGATTTTTCTTTACTTGCTGTATAAAGACCACTGTGAGAGCCTGACTGGGCACTCTTATGAGGGTCTCCAGTATAGGATGGATGCCTTGCACAGTTTTGTCACTGTAGTGACTCATGCCATAGGTATGCCCTGCTCTTGTGAGCAGTGCCAGCATCACTTCAGAGAACTGTGAATGCATCATCCTGACTTTCTGAGTCAGTGGGAGGAAGAAGTCAAGGAGAGGGCCTTTGAGATGTATTGTAAGTAGATATGGCTTGTCTTTGAACGTGTCTCTGCCAGCATGTCCACAGAACAACTACCAGCACACCCTATCGGTGTATTATATCCAGTATCCCCATCCTACCTCTGTAGCCTCCATCCCGCCACATCCAATGGAGATATTTGAATGTATGTACCTAAGCAGGATTATTTGAGCTGTCCTTGTAGCATGTCTAGTAACTGTATAGTATAACATTAGGTAGACGTCTGTGTGTTCATCTGAGAATTTTATAATACTATTGTCATTTTTTGTCTCTCCATCTCTTTTTTGCTTTCCTTCTTTTATGTGTTTTACTTGATATTTTATTTCTAGCCATTTGTTATCATTTTCTGCAGCGTCTGCCATGACTGTGCCAGTGGGGAGGCACAGGTCCTCACACTGCCATAGGCCTCAGCCCTTTCCTACTAGTCCTCCATCTGGCTGTAGGCCAGCCTCCCCATTGAGTGTGGTAGGTGAGTAACCTGAGGGCATCACCAGTGGCCTCTGGACACCATTCACTGAAGAGGAGTGCTGTTGTTCCCTTTGGTGACACTGCCAGGGGGTTACAGTTCGTCACCCAGTGGGAGTTGATGGAAGATGTGGGGTAGTTGGTGCACTGGTGGCTTGATGCCTGCATTGGCCTCCTGGAGAAGATCCTCATGCAGTTTCAGGAGTCACTCCATTGCCTTTCACTGTCAGCACCATCATTTCAGGGAGGGCCTAGTGGATAGAGAAGTTATAGTAGTGACTGACCTTTTCCTGGGTGTAGCCCACACAGTGTGCTAAGAGGATTGGAACACTAACCCTATTCCTCATACAGTTGTTCTCTTTCCTTGTGTGCCACCTCCCTCCTCTATTTGTTGTATAGTCTTCCCCATCATTAACTGTCCTACCTCTGTCTGTCTGCAGATGATTCCTTTGTCAGACCCCTTTGTGTTAGAACCTTCCATCTTAGTCATTGCTTGTGTTTTATGTTAGTTTGTGTGCCTGTACTTCCTTACCACTACCTTGACTCCATCCTATGTGGTCCCCTTACATCCTTTCCCCATCTACTCTTCTTAGAAAAAAGAAAATGTGTGCCTGTCCATCAACAAATACCTTTCCTCTACCTCACGACTCCCACTCTTACATTCCCTGTGTTCCTGCGTATGTTTCTCTGTTTGCTCTTCTGCTTTTACTACTTTCCTATCACGCATTTCCTCCTCATTTAAAACATTAAAACCATATGTGGACATTGCTGGGAGCCACTTAATCTAGCCATTCTCGTAGAATTACAATGTAGGAAATGGGTACAAGCTTAGACACCTGCATTTTACTTGCCTGTTACTTTTCTTCACAAAATTCCTGACCACAGTTGCAGGAAACACTCTTTCACCACTGAGACTTTCAATTTCTTGAGTACGTTTCTTAAGTAGTTGCAGCTTGGGCCTTTAGATTCCTCCTGGTTAATTTATAATTAGCATCAGGTCGTGTTGCACACCTTGGCATCTCAGCGGTAGCATTTGCACGATAGTAGAAGGTATTTTTGTGAATCCCAGGGCATGTCTTTCCAGCAGAGAGGTAGCCTGCATAATTTTCTGGAGGAGTAGACAGCACTTCTTAATACGGTTAGTGGAAATGTGAAACTAAGAAATCCAGCAGCCCAAAGCAGATGATGAAACAATAAAGCCCAAGGAACGATAGTTAAAAATGCAGTTTATTACACACACAAACGCTATACACCATACGTTTTTGTTTATATTCACTTCATCAGATGTGGGTCAAACTACAAATACATTTCTACTTATAACCTTCCTGTTTCAAAACAACCAATGACCATCATGCTTTAATTAATTTAATTACTTAATGAATGAAACTTAATTAACCAGATACACATATCTCCTTTCCCCTAAAAATACAAATTCAACACATTAACCTACAGTCAACCTATTATATAAAGTGCTTATAACCAATTCATAAAATATCTTGTATAAATGCATGTTAAAACTTTTGTTAATATTTAAATAAAAACATATAAAATGTTTAAAACCATTTATAAATGCTGCAGACTACATTTTAAATAACATTGGTTCCCTCTTGTGGTAAAACTAAAAATTACATTAAAATATTCAAAATATTCCCTTTACAAACAGACAAGTTCATTAGTAAACTTATTGAGTAAAATAGTAGAAAATATGTTAAAATATTTTTGCCAGAACTGAAGTGGGAAGAAACTTAAAGTTGGTATGACCACTAAAAATAAATTGTATTTTCTTCTTATCACAGTTTTGCTGCTCTTAATTTCAACAGTGAACTAACAGAAATGTGGTCATTTAACCCTGTTTTTTTGTTTGCCTCAAGGGTTAACTGCCACCAGAGTTCTTTATACTCTATAGTCTCTTCCCATAACCCTCCTCTGTTTTTTTCTATCCACTTTTTCCAATACAAAAAATAAAAAAATCTGCATTGGTACATTCCTGCTTGTGTTTATATAGGGCATTTGTACATTTTCTATTTTGTACTTCATATAGATGTTCATATATTCTTCCCCTAAGTTTACGCTCAGTTTTCCCTATATAAAATTCATCACATTCTTGGCAAGCTGCTAAGTATACTAAGCCACTACTGTCACAATTTGAAAATTCCTTGCCCTTCAGAACCTTATTCCTACATTTCAAAAGAATACCTTCCTTATTAAACATGTATGTACATTGAGAACAGTGTCCACACTTGTAAGTACCTTTTCTTTTTTATTTCTAACAATCCCTTCTTGGTGACTAGTTTCCAATAGGCCCTTAAGGTTTCTGGCATTTTTGTATATAATCCTACTTTTGTCCTCCTTAATACTTTCTAGGTCAATTAGGGTCAAGAATCTTTCCCATTCCTTATTTATAATGTCCCTAACTACATATGAACTGGCATTATATTCTAAAACTAAAGCTTTATTAAAGTTCTCTTCATTTTCCTTATTAACTCTTTCAGAGGGTCCAGCCTGCATTATAACTTGTCCTAGAATGGGCTGGTATTTCTGCTTTCTACCTTCTAATACCTGTTTTTCCACTTCTTTCCACTTTTGCTCTGGGTGTACCCCCTTACCTTGAACATTTCTCTTAGTAAAACCATTTCATAGTAGAAATTTTCTTCGTTGGAGGTCATTCGACACCCTCTTATATATTGCCCTTTCACTATGTTTCTTCTGTAATGTTTGGGGTGGGCACTGTTGAAGTGTAGAAAAGAATTTGAGTATGTTGCTTTTCTATATACTTTAGAATTAAATTTGTCTTCTTTCTTATAAATTTCTACATGCAAATATTGTAATTTCTCTTTGTTGGTCGTATACGTGAATCTTAAATAATTGGTACTTTGATTTAAATATTCTATAAAATTTACCACTTCATTTTCAGCGGCCAACCAAAAAATTACGTCATCCAAAAAACTTTTCTATAAAATCCATTTTTCCTTACATGCTGATTCAAGTACCCATTTTTCTTCCCATTTTGCCAGTATTAAATTGGCGTAGGTGGGGGCACAGGCTGCACCCATCGCTACTCCCTGGATTTGGTGAAAAAATTCACTATTAAAATAAACATAATTATATTTCAAAACTAATTCCATAAGCTGCATGACCACAACCTTTTCATCTAAGAGATAAGTATTCTCGTGTACAATTTCTTCTAACAAATTTAGGCCTTCTTGGTGAGGTATATAGGAGAAAAGATCTACTATATCTATGGTAAAATATGTTAACGTTTTCTTGTATTTGTCTTGGGTTAAACATCTAAGGAAGTCCCATGAGTCCCTTTCAGTCCATAGTCTTTTCAATTTGCTATCTATGTATTTTGCCAAGGGTAATGTTTTAGCCCCATCTGCAGACACAATCAGTCTCAGTGGTGGGTCCACTCCATTTGTATGGGTTTTGGGAATACCAAAAATAGTTGCTACTTTAGGTTTTTCCACTTTCAAGTATGAATAGGTATTTCTGTCAATGGACCCATCAATTAGTAAATCCTCTAACACCATATCAGTTCTATGATATGAAATGTTTATCTCATTCATAGATACTGTTTCATATTTGTATGAATCTCTTAACATATCGTTCATTTTCCCTTCATACATCAAATTGTTCATAATTACCATTCCTCCTCCGTTGTCAGGTTTCATTACCCTTACATTTACATTTCTCATTTCCTCTAAGACCTTAGTTTCTTCTGTATCCAAGTTTTTCTTATATTTAATTTTATCGTATTGTTTTCTTATCTCTCTCTCTCAACCAACCCTTCGAAATGTTTAATTTGTGGGTGAATTGGTGGGTTATAAGTGCTTCTTTTCACTAATCCTTGTTGTTCATTTCTTGTTTTCTGCTCAAATATAGTTTGAAAATTAATTTTCCTTATAAATAATTTAATATCCATTAAAATGTTGGCCAAATCTCCTTTCCTATTGGGTATATATTTAATTCCCTTTGATAATAATTTAAAATGTTCTTTAGTTAAAACAATTGGACTGTAGTTATAAATGCTGAAATTTTCATAAATATATCTGTGTAAATTATTTGGGTCTTGTATAATATCAGTGTTTTGTACGGTATTATTTTCTCCTAAGTCAGAGTGGGGGGTACCATCAATATTTAGTACTTCTCCCTCCCCATTATTGCCCCCCCTCGAAAATTTGAAGTGTACTGCTGCTGGTGTTCCATCTTGTTTTTAATCCTTTCTGATCTTCTTATTTGTGGGAATTGGTTAAAATCATCTAATTCTGAAACTTGTCCCCCTATCCTAACTTGTTCTTCATTATTAATGTCTCTCCCTTCCCTCTTATTATTATTTTCCCAAAACCTAGTACCTGTTTTTGGTTTTGGGTAACTGTTATTTTTATACTCAATAATATCACGTTCCAACTTCCTTATCTTTCTTTTAATAAGTTCATTACATTCTCCATCAACCTCCCCTTGAATATTGTAATATTTTTCGTTTTCAGCAGGTATGGAGAGCATCAAGTCATTTTTAATGGAATTATTCACACACTCAATTTCAGTTAACAGATTTTTCTTCACCCTATTATTTTCATCAATAACACATTTTAAAATGTCTAACCCACATCTATTAAAAACCTCAATTAATTCATTATGAAAAATACTTCCTGTTACATTATTTGGATATTTCCAAATTTTCAATCCTTTGGGCACAATGCCCTGGGAAATACATTCTTGTAAATAACTATTTTCTATCTCTAAACTTTTACATTTAAATATTAATTTGTGAAGTTTTATTAATTGATTCTTATAACTATCCATTTCAACTCCAGATGTCACAGTTCTATTTTTAAAATTGGAGGAGAAACTAACCTACAACCATTCCTTCAGTTCAGTATGTCCATTGTTGTTATGTCCTGAATTACTTCTTCCTTACCCCAATGGAATGGAAAATCGTTGACCATTACTGGTGCAGGCTTCGTCCTCTCTAGAGCTCAAAGACCTTGGAGTATTGTTAAAACTATGTTCTTCATCATTTTCACATCTGTTTACATTGAAACCAGCTTCAGAGTCTTCACATCTCCTCTCACTACTCGTTTTGTCCCTCCGTTTACCTCCATGGGTGCCGACTGCGCTCTGGTTCCGCCCCTCTTGAATAGCAGATGCCAATTCCACCATTGATTGGCTGAGTGGTGTTAAAAGCTCGATTGTGTAAGTTGGCCAACCAGTTTGTTCATTTGGCCAATCTCTTCCTTCCTGCTTGCTTCTGTCGCTCCTTTGCTCGTTTTACAATCCATGGTTACAAACACTAATAATAATAATGGTCAAAAACCGAGCTGGGCAGACCAAAACCAAGAAATCCAACAGCCCAAAGCAGATGATGAAACAATAAAGCCCAAGGAACGATTGTTAAAAATGCAGTTTTACATACATAAACGCTATACACCATACATTTTCGTTTATATTCACTTCATCAGATGTGGGTCAAACTACAAATACATTTCTACTTATAACCTTCCTGTTTCAAAACAACCAATGACCATCATGCTTTAATTGATTTAATTACTTAATGAATGAAACTTTAACCAGATACACACATCTCCTTTCCCCTAAAAATACAAGTAGAACATTAACCTACAGTCAACCTATTATATGAAGTGTCTTTAACCAATTCATAAAATATCTTATATAAATGCATGCTAAAACTTTTGATGTTATGTGGTCCAATCTCGCCTACATTCTTACGGGTTCAGAGTCAAACATCGGCTCCAACTCGGCCAACTTATATTTTTGTAGCACAAAGTCTCTAATTGGCTGGGCTAACCTGGTATCCCATGTTGCACTGCTCCATAACCCCAGATCTCGTTTGCCGCTCGTGTAACTAGGACGTGGTCTCGCTTGGCTGTGGCTAAGTAGCTTTAAAACTTTTTTCTCACTGAAAATTGTGTGTTTTCCTCACAAAAGCTATTTTAATAGCTGTTTACTATTGTTGTTTAGCGTGTTTGTTGTGGTGTGAGTGATTTGTTTTGCGGTATCCCTCTGTTCCTATGGGCTAGGCCCATTTAAGTTAGAGGACCTAGTCCTCCCTCCGTTGTATAGTTTGTCTGTTTCTGGGAAAGGAAAGCATTTTTTTCCTTGTTTCTGTGTGTGTGTGCGTTAGTAGTGTCAAGAATCATTTAACTTAGAGAGTCTTGTCAGCAGTTGTTAACGGTAGTTTCCCACTTAAACCGTTGTTGGCCTAAGATCCTATTCTGTTGTGTTGTGTACACTGCTTTTTTGATATGTCAAAGGATCAAAAGGAACACAAACCCTCTAGGTTCTAAATGCAGCTACAAGATTTCCATAACAGATGGACATTCCATTTGTGTATACTGCCTGGGGGCTATACATTTACAAGAGTCCTGTAGCTTTTGTCACGCATTCAGCCCAAGGGTGCTACAGGAGAGAAAAAATAAACTTATACTGAAGGGTCTTCTAAAGCCTTCCTTTGAGGAGTCCTTGGACTCTTCCTCTGGTTCACAGACTAAAAGCCAAGACTGCTAAGACTAAGAAGAGATCTCCGGCACAATCTGTTTCTTTGGAGCCAACGGAGAAGACTACCAAATTGGATTCTACCTCCTCGGCTCCCTTGTCCTCGGGGCCGCAGGAGGTAGCTGTGGTTCTTGATTCAGCCTCGGCTCCAATCCTGTTAGAGCCCATTCGGAGCCGGTCTCCTGGTGTCAGACAAGGATCTCCAGATAGAAGATCACAGTCACCTTCTGTCTCCTCCAGATCCTCCAGACTCTCTGATTTGGATGTTGGATAAGGGTGGTCCAGAGGCTCCTGCAGTCGCCTGTGTTGACAAAATTATTTTCGGCTACGACCCAGTGGGCTCCGGAGCCAGTCCCGATGAGTGCACCGATGTTTCCTCCTCCGAGCACCTCCTTGTCTTCGGAGCCGGAGTGTTCTGCTCCAGGTGATGTTCTGCCGGCTCCGATACCTCTTAAGGCTTTATTGGTGCCGATGTCTCCTACCATGTCGGCTCCGTCCTCTGGTTTCGGAACCCGGGTTTCCTCTGTCGGGCCCGAGGGGGATACTTCGGGACTTTTGTCGGTTCCGAGCCTCCCTCTCAGCACTTCAGCTCAGTGAACCTCGGCTCCGGTCATGGCCTCTGAGGTTGGTCAGTCCTCGGATTCGGGGGGGACCCGCCTTCGAGGCCATGAGGAGCGCACTGGCCAGATCTTCAGTGACATCACCCGGATCAGTCATTCCATCCCCTTAAACACCGGCAAGAGCCTCTGATGTCCCCCTATCAGTTGTCGGCAGAGCCCCAAGGTCTGGGGATACCCCCATGAGCGGTCCCCAGCTTTCTGAGGGCTCTTCGGAGTCTGTGCCTGAGGAGCCCCCAAGAAAGAAGTTGTGCAAGATGAAGCACATAGACTCCCAGAATGAGTCTCTCACCTCTGATACCGACCTGGAAGAGTCAGAGGGGTCCCCCAAGTTGTCCTCCGATGACGTCTCTTTCTCCGACATCCTGGAGATTTTGAGGCAGAGAAGGCGGCTGGTCATCCAAAACCCCCTCTGAGGAGGAGTCTGTATTCCTCAAGGCCTTTGGGGCTCAACCCTCCGCCTCCTGGGTGTCTCCACCCTTCGATGAGCTCCTAGATTTGATCTGTCAAAGGGCGTGGGAGACTCCTGACTTGGTGGAACCTGTATCCAGACACCCTAATAAATTTCTTTCAGCTCCCCCTGGGAAAGAGTTCCTGTCCAAAGGGGTTTCTGTGGATGCCATGGTGGTGGCGGTGGCCACTCAGCAGGAAGTAGCCGAGTCTTCTTCCTCCATCCATCCTCCTAACCAAGGAGTCCAGGAATATGGATCTGTACGGGAAGCATACCCTCTCTTCAGCAACCTTCACACTTCAGTCCCTGAACTATCTTTGTCGTTTTACTCGGCTCCAGAGAGATCTCCTTAAAGAGTAAGGAGATACTGTAATGAGTAATATACCTGAGGCATTAACACAGACGGTTAACAACCCAGTTGTCTACTCTTGGCTCAATTGTCAACTTGTCCATGAGGCTCATATCTTATGTAGCTGAGGGGGCGAGCAGGGCAGCTAGCTCAGGTGTAGCCCTTAGGAGGCAAGCTTGGATGCGCCTGTGTCATTTTGCAGAGGCCTTCAAGTCTTCCTTCACTGATGCCCCCTTTGATGGGTCCTCACTCTTTGGGACCAAAGTGAAAGACACCCTCACCAGATGCGAGCAAGAGGGAAATACCCTGTCTGCTGTAGGGGTCCATTTTTCCCTTCCATCTAGGCCTTACCCCAAGGCTCAGAGGGGAGGAAAAATGTGGTTTAAAAAGTCACAGAAGTCTTCCCTGCCGCTCAAGGTGAGTCCCCCTCCAGAGGCAGAGCAGGGGGTGGTTATTCTGGGAGATGCCACCCTAGGGGCAGAGGAGGCCCTCGCAATTCGGGAGACCGTGATTCCTTTTGCGGGCCTTCCTATCATCGTCCCTGATGTATTGCCCGACTGTGCTATTCCGGAGCCAGTCGGGGGCTGCATTTCGTTGTACCCGGAAGCCTGGGCAAGTATCACTCAAGATCGATGGGTGCTTCGTATAGTTACCGGAGGTTATTCCATCCCCTTATTGTCAGACCCTCCACCACCCAAGAGAATCCCAGATGTTCCACCCAGTCAAAGGGATCACACAACACTAGAAATTTCAAAGTTGCTGGAAAAAGGAGTCATCCAACCTGTCCCCTCAGACCAGATCGGATTAGGGACTTACTGAAGACTCTTTTTGGTGCCGAAAAAAACAGGGGGCCTGAGACCCATCTTGGATCTCAGCCAACTGAATCGCTACGTTCTAAAGTCCAAGTTCCGAATGGTCACCCTACAGTCTATTTTTCCGTTACTGGGAAAAGAAGTATGGATGTGCTCCATCGACCTCAAGGATGCTTACCACCATATCAAAATGGACAAGGCATCCAGGAGTCTCTTACGCTTCTGGTTGGGAGCCAGTCATTTCCATAGGTTCATAGGTTCATAGGTTTATACTAGGCTATCTGCCCTAAGGCATTTATTTGGATTTTTGAGGTGGAGCATGTCCATTAATTGAAGGTCTTTCTAACCACTTTAGCAATGTGAGTGTCCAGCAACTCTAACCCTGTGGGTTCTGTCCTTAGTTTGCAACCCATCTTGTGACATATGGGTTTACAAAGGTCAAGGTAGGCTGTATGGACTGCCTTTCCTCATCAATGGCCTTGGTGACTATTTCAAGAAGTCGGGTCCAATGTCTGCAAGTCCCCTATATCTTTGTTTATGAGCTCCATTATGATCCTCTCCATAGCTTTGCAGACTAGACTTGTTGTAAGGCTGAGATTAAACAGCTGCCCATTGATGCTGTGGAGATGTCCGGGAGGCTACACTGGGTGAAGTTTGCACTGAACCTGTCTGCCAGTATGTTGGCAATGTCTGTGGGTTCAGTGATTTTTGTATCATTTTGGACTAATTCTGAGCATATCTGTGAGTTTCCACCCAGGTTCCTAACATAGCTGAAAAAGGCCTTATGATTGTCCTTTGAATCCATGGCAATTTTTCTCTCAAAATTGGCCTTAGTTGATTTTATGAGTGCTCGTATTTTATGGATTTTGTTCTATCATGTAATAGCCTTATTGTAAAGTTTGTTAATGGTTGTGGAAAGAGTCTTGGTTTTATTTGGGATTGCCTGATCCATGCAGTCCTGATACCACACCAGTCTTGAGTAGTGTGAAGTTTGCTTTAGAAGTTCTTCACTATGGTCTTTTTGTTTGTGAGATTAGTTTATGATCAGATCTCACCAATGTGGAGCATTTTGTCCCCATGTTTGTGACAATGAGATCTAGTATAGGAACAGTGACTAGCTGTTCCATGGCATTTGAATTTATGAACGGCTTGAGTAATGTTCCCAGTCTATATTCAGGTAGTTGAAGTCACCCAATATGATGGTGTTTGGAGATACATTTATACCCTCCAGTGTCTTCAGGAAGGCTGTGTGGGGTTCCTGAGTTTGAGAGGGTGGCCTGTAGCATGCTACAATTTGTAGAGCAGTTTTGCCTATGGTTAGTTGCACCTACCAACCTGGAGGTGTGAGTATCCTTTATGAATATGGATACACTTGAACCAGGTTTCAGTTACAGCACAGACATCTTTGAGATTTAGACTTCTGGCATTGAGCAGCATTACCCTCAATTTCTTCCCATTTTGTTTTCTAGGGTGGTAGGTTTAGAATTTGAGCCTTGCCTAAAAGGCACTATGGGGTGGCAAGAGCCTTAGCCAATATCCGGTGACAGGTGCATGTCATCCCAGGCAGACAGACACTGGATTTGAATGACACCAGACATTAAGCCAATTGTTAAAGCTGATCATCTTGTCTCTATATTGTGGCATCATTCTTGGTGAAGGAAGGATACTGCACCTGCCTGGGCTACATAATCAGAGAGCTCCTCTATGTCTCTTTTCATGCAGTCCAGGGAGGTATCGTCAGGTCGCTCACACCAGCATGGACAATGACTGTGTCATATTTGTACTTGCTGTGGTGCTTGTGTTATGTGGCGGATTCTAGGCAGCTTACTGTGACCCTCTCCTTGTTCAGCCTGGTGAGTGGGACTGTCTGACTATGGAGTCACCCTGCTTTTGTGGTTTATGTGTTGCTTGTGGGGTGTCTTGAGGTAGCAGTTGTTTGGGTGTCTGCTTTGGAGGCCTCTGCTGTTTAGGTAAATTTTACTCAGAGCCTCCATGTCTTTGTGTGTTTGTGTTTGATTCAGTGGAGTGGTAGCATTATGTGAGGCTGGTTTTGTGGTGTGTGTAGTTGCCTTCTCCTCCTGTCTGGTCTTGCCAGTCCTGAGTTGAGAGAGCTCAGCCTCCAATTTGGCTAAATAGCTGCATCTCTCAAGTATTTGTGTTATGTGGGAGGAGGAGAGGGTTGTCTGTGTACATGAGGCAGTTATAACATTGCCTCAAGATTCCCAGACTCACCAGCTGGACCAGAGAGGAGATTGACAACTGACCTTTGGACATGCTAGAATAATATTGGGAAAGGCCAGTGGGGAGTGAGGGTGTAGTGCTTTTAATTTTTAGTGCTGACTTATATAATTGCTTTAGTGAGCAAGTGCCAGGTAACTTGAGTGCAATGTGTTACAAGTAACTAAATGCAAAACGACAAACAGTAACTTTCTTTCAAGTGAAACAAGGAAATAAGTACAGTAAGCAATGCAGATATCACTAGTGATCCACGTGAATTAGCTTCCAGGAAATAACAAGCAAACAAACAACAAGCATATAAACAAAGCTAGATTCAGTAGGCCTGGATCTAGTCTATGCTAGAGCAAACAAGGTGAACCAATTTCAGTAAGATACAGTTCAAATATTCAGGCACTATAAACCTTTAACCAGAAAATTCCCAGCTCAGAAGGGCAGAGTCCAGCCTCTTCTCCCACAAGAGTGCTTAATGTAAAATAACTGACCTGAAGCCCAAGTGCCTAAACCAGAACTAATACACTTGGACACTGGGCTCTCAATCAGCAGTTCCCAACTTAGAAGGATGAAAGCTACCTGTCCTGCCACCACAGTGCTTGCCACAAACCTTCCTAATGTAAAAGAACTGGTCTGAAGCCCAAGTGCTTAATCCAAAAGACTTGAATGATAGCTACACTTTAATCAAGTTACAACCAAGCAGTAATAAATACCATTGAATACTTTAGAGAATGTCTGGATTAGTGCTCAAGTTACACAAACAAAGCTAGATCCAGCAGGACATTCTAAGTATAGATTCCTGTTATTTTCATACTGTTTGCCCAGGCTGTGACACTGTTCTCTTAGTACATTCTAAGTGTAGATTCCTGTTATTTTCATACTGTTTGCCCAGGCTGTGACACTGTTCTCGTAGTACATTCTAAGTGTAGATTCCTGTTATTTTCATACTGTTTGCCCAGGCTGTGACACTGTTCTCTTAGTACATTCTAAGTGTAGATTCCTGTTATTTTCATACTGTTTGCCCAGGCTGTGACACTGTTCTCTTAGATATACAATGTGGAATGGTGGTCCAGAAACCTCTTCAGCAGTTGTGGCAAGTTCCTCATCTGAATGTATGAAGGTAATCATCAGAGTCCCCAGGGCTCTGGATTTGGACTCTTCCTCTTCAGCATTTGCTTCTCTCATCCAGGAGGCCACGTCAGTGCTGCAGTCTGTGGCAGCAGCTAATACTAGTCATGTGCTCTCCTCCAGAAGTGACTACAGCATGGAAAACATCTGCTGCAGTCTGTGGCAGCAGCTAATACTAGTCATGTGCTCTCCTCCAGAAGTGACTACAGCATGGAAAACATCTCGCCCAGGAGGCCACGTCAGTGCTGCAGCTGTTAAACCATAACAATCTTTGGACATTTATCCTTTGGTATGTCTTTCAATCATCTTCAGAGAGACTTAAATTTCTTCACAGATGTTTTGCAATGTCCTCTGGCATCCTGTCATTGCTTCTCATGTAAATCTTTTAAAATTGGTTTAATAATTATTTCACTTTTTTCCTCCTAGAGTCCAGCTTGCATTTGTGGTCCACTTTAGTACTCTGTTGAGAATTTAGGTTTTTTTTGTTTGTTTTTTCAATTAATAACATTTTATTTTATTAGTGCATAGGTATTGCCCTGCCCTTTGGCCTCACCACAGCCTCCAGGGTGTTCACCAAGTGTTTGGCAGTGATGACAGCTCACCTGAGATGTCAAGGATTCCAAGTGTTTCCATACCTGGACGACTGGCTCCTCACCGCCCCCACCAGGCATCTTCTCATTCAGGCCAGGGAAAAGACCATTGCCTTTTATCATCAGCTAGGAATTACCTTGAACTGGGGAAAGTCTGCCTTGCTGCTCTCACAGCATGTCACATTTATAGGCGCAGAGCTAGACACCATTCATATGTGGGCGTTCCTGCCTCAAGAAAGGATAGAGGTGTTGCAGGGTCAGCTTCACGCGTTGCTACCCCTCAAGAAGGTTCAGGCCAGATGGGTTGTACAGCTCCTGGGATCCATGGCAGCCACCATTATGATGTTAGTACCCCTAGCCAGATTGCACATTAGGCTTCTGCTGTGGCTCCACTCTGCCCAATGGTCCTTTCAGAAACTTCCCCTGTCCCATTTGATCCTACTCACCGATTGGTGCAAACAGGACCTCTGTTGGTGGCTACGCTCCACCAACTTGAACACAGGGAATCCATTTATTCCTGTGCCTCCGGTGGCCACGATGACCACGGATGCCTCCCAGATGGGGTGGTGGGGGCATTATCTTGGCAGGACGGTCCAAGGCACCTGGCAGGATCACGAGGTACATATGCACATCAATGTTCTAGAGATGAGAGCGGTGTTACTGGCATTGCAAGCACTGCAGAGCTCTCTTCCCCTAAGAACAATTGCGATTCACTTGGATAACATGTCCATAGTGTGGTACCTGAACAAGCAAGGGGGATCCAGATCTTACCCCCTATGCAGAGAGGCTATGCGAGTGTGGCAGTGGGCAGTGTCTTCCCGATGGTTCCTAGTGACAATGCACATTCCGGGGAAGGCCAGTGTGATAGCAGACAGGCTAAGCAGATCTATTCTGATGCCTTACGAGTGGTCCCTGAACCGCCGAGTTGCGGAACAGATTTTCAACAGGTGGGGTCAGCCTTGCTGCGACCTTTTTGTCAATCCCCACAATGCCAAGTGCAGCAACTACTTCACTCTGATCCCCCCACAGGGGGAGTCACCCAGGGAAGTTCTAGTCCACGATTGGCCTCCTGTCTGCTCTATGCTTTTCCTCCATTTCCTCTGCTACCAAGAGTGATTCAGAAAGCTATTTCCTCGGGAAGCAAGATGATTCTAATTGCCCCACACTGGCCTCACCAAGTCTGGTTCTCCTTTCTTCATCAGTATGCAGTGGACAGTCCTTGGACTCTGGACCCAGCACCAGACCTACTGACACATATGTCGGGACAGTCACATCCCTCCCTGCGAACCCTCAGGTTGACAGCCTGGCTACTCCACTTCCATCTTTAGTCAGACTTCATCGTTTTTCACCTGAGGTAGTACACATTTTATCTTCTTCTCATAAATCTTCTACCAGGAAGATTTACTCCAGCAAGTGGAAAAATTTTCAATTTGGGCTCAGGCCAAGGGACTGGATCCTTTCACAGCCCCCAACCCTGCTGTCTTAGATTTTTTATCCACACTTTTTCAGCAGGGTTCTGCTCCTGCGACCATTAAGGTCCAGCTGGCCGCTATTTCTAATTTTCACACCTCTTATCATGGCTCATAAACTATGTAAGGCCTTTTTGAGGGGCACCTTGTTGCTACGGCCTCCTGTGTCAGAACCCATCATGCCATGGGATTTAAATTTTGTTTTACAGGCCCTGACTTCATCACCTTTCGAACCAGCTGCCACCTGTGAATTAAAATTTCTGTCTTGGAAGACTGCATTCTTAATAGCTATCACATCAGCCAGACGGGTGTCGGAGATTCAAGCGTTGTCCATCAAATCCCCGTACTTAATCTTTCATAAGGACAGGGTTTCCTTGAGACCTAATCCGTCCATCCTTCCGAAAGTAACCTCTGCCATTAATCTCAATCAGTCCATTGAGCTGCCAGTTTTCTTCCCTCAATTTTCCAACAAGGCAGAGTTTAAGTTTCATCAGTTGGACGTACACAGGCAGCTTCGATTTTACTTACACAGGACAAAACAACTTAGTAAGTCTGACCAACTCTTGGTGTCCTTTTCAGAAAATAGAACAGGTTCCCCTATTTCTAAGATTACAATTTCCAGATGGATTTCTGATTGCATCTCCTATGTCTATTCGTCAGCTGGGAGAGAGTTACCGTTCCCCTTCAAGGCTTACTCCACCAGGGCTGTTTCCGCTTCAGTGACTTATCATTCCAGGCTATCTTTGGATGACATTTGTGCTGCTGCCACGTGGGCTTCTCCCCACACCTTCATTACTCATTACAAATTAGATGTGACTTCTAGGGGCCGGGCTTCCTTTGGTTCCACTGTTCTCAGGAGCATCTTCCATTGAGCCTCCCAGGATAGAGGTGCTGGAGACGCTGTCCCATGAGTAAGAATGTAAGCGAGATTGGACCACATAACATCTAGAAGTTATGTACTCACCATAACGTTCAATGTATGTGGTCCATCTCGCCTCACATTTTTACGTTCCCTCCCACCTGTTCCCCCTCCTGGAGGATTTGGAGGTGACATTTATCTTCAGTACCCTTCAGTATTGGTTATTTTTTCTTTGCTGCCCTGGTTAATGTTCTACTCTTCTGAACTGTGGTTGTGCATGAGGTGTGACTATGAGTTGCTGCAAACTAGATCTGGGGCTATGGAGCGGTGCAACATGGGATACCAGGTTAGCCCAGCCAATTAGAGACTTTGTGCTAGAAAAGTACAAGTTGGCCGAGTCGGAGCCAATGTTCGGCTCCAAACCCATGAGTAAGAATGTGAGGCGAGATGGACCACATACATTGAACGTTATGGTGAGTACATAACTTCTAGTTAATGTTTTGTTTGTCTTTTCGGCTTTTCCAGGTTAGGGGTCACCACAGCGGAACTCCGGTCTGCTAATGATTGGCAGTTGATTTTTATGGTGCCGAGTTGCCAGCCCGACGCCCAACCTTCAGCAAAGCACGTCCATTCAAGCATGTCTTTCGGAGGCCACTCGACCGCTGGGAGGACATGCAGACTCCACACAGAAGGCACTCCAGCCGAGAATTGAACAGGAGAACCTCTTGCTGTGAGGAGGCAATGCTACCGCTGTACCACCGCGACTTAATATTTAAATAAAAACATATACAATGTTTTAAAACCATTTATAAATGCTGCAGACTACATTTTAAATAACCTTGGTTCCCTCTTGTGGTGAAACTAAAAATTACATTAAAATATTCAAAATATTCCCTTTACAGGCAAGTTCATTAGTAAACTTATTGAATAAAATGGTAGAAAATATGTTAAAGTATGTTAAAATATTTTTGCCAGAACTGAAGTGGGAAGAAACTTAAAGTTGGTATGACCACTAAAAATAAATTGTATTTACTTTTTACCATCTATAGCTCCATCTAATGAATAGCTTACATGACTGCCAGAGACATATTATGCAACACATCACAACATAAAAGGTACATACATCATTCAGTAGACAAAATGCAGTAAAATCTTTAGAAGAATGCATAGGCGCAGGACTAAATGAAAATTAGGTTTGTAAAGTAGAAATTGTGCCTGCCAGCCCAAGATGAATCTATCAGATCCATCCTAAATGATGTAATATAGTAACGCATTAAAGGACAACCGTCTAATTGCATATTTTCTCTCTTTATCTCCAGGACCCCTGTAATGACACTGAACGCCCACATGATGAAAAGAACAATGAAAAGCAAGATTTGTTGAGTACAAAGGAGGAGAAAAAGTTACATAACAGTACGGGATGCATGGGGTACTTGTGTGAAGATGTAACAAGTTCTAGCTGTTGCAGCTCAGAAAATGAGACAAGCATGGGAGAAGACAGAGCACTGCTTACCCAAAGGGGCCCTACAGAAGATGAATATGTAGAACAGAATGTGCCTCCTTACCATAGTGCATCTTTGCAGGCTGAAGAGAGTGACATATTTGGTCAAAATGCTCCACTGTTGCAGGACTTCCAAGATTTTAGAGATGGCGACTATAATTTAGAAACTACAACAGATGATAATTATTTACCAAACAGTTCCTTGCCTGTCACAAGGAAAAATGTAGCCTCTTCACCCACTACTAGTGATCAATTATGCTGTCCCTCTGCAAGTTTTGAATCATCAAAACAACCACACAAAAGCCTTAAAGATCCATGTAATTTCGTGTCTGGGAATGGTGACACCTCCCCTGAAAACTTGTGCTCTGTTCTATGTAGCCATTGTAAGGACTGCAAAAATATTACACATGATCCATCAAGGAGTGGAGCAGGTAGTGAGCATCCTTTTGACAGTATACCTGGAGTCTGCTGCTGTTCAAGCATGAACACATTGGGAACTGACAGAAGTCCCAAACATTGCAGCTGTGACCAAGAAACTACTGCAGGTAAGGTCCTTCATTCTTACTTTTTTTAATACATTTTCTGATGTATTACTTTAGGAGACTGTATAGGCCTCAAAAAAAAAAAAAAAAAAAAAAAAAGTTTAGCATGGTTACTATATTGCAGTTTCAGATCTTTCTTCTGCATAAAACAGGTTACCTGCTTCTTGTTATGCCCAGTCATGTCTTGGCTAAATTTATATTTTAGTCTTGTAAAGTTAATGTCTTTTAAATATTTTTGCTACATTTAATCTTTGACATGTGCTTGCAACAGGAATCTAACAAGTTCAACTTGCAGTGGCAGGTGCTACATGCAAATGATAAATATTTTTTACAGCTACAGATAACCTGGGATTGTTTTATCAACTTTTATTCTTCATAAATGTCCTCGACTGTGCCTCATGGACACTCAATTCCTTGACAGTTGGTATTGCACTTTTTTGACCTTTCACTGAACCTGGAGGTAGTAGTTTATAATAAAAGGGGTGTAAAGGCTGACCCCCCCCCCCCATATATTGTATGTCAAAGAAATGAGTGTCACTGTAGGACTTTTGAGTAATTCATTTGAAAAGGATAAATTTATGATCACAGCTTATGTATCCTACTGTAACCATAGCAGACAGCAGCATAGTAACAAGTGAACATCATTCTGCTTTAATCACTGGACACAGGAAGTAATATTGCTCGCGCTTAGTTCCTATATCTGATATCTGTAACTAATGAGCAGGTACAGCTTGTTCTGTCACTTTCAAGCTGACATCTGCACCATTCCTGCTCAAGTAAGGCTGGCTTAACCCCATCAGCCTGCCAGTATGAGTCCAGTCATAGGCACCCTTGTAGGTGTTGTTTACAGCAGTCACTCAGGCATCAGACTGAGCCTAAGGAAACTGTGCAGAACTGTCCTCATCTACAAATAGGATTTCACTAATTTACAACAAAAACATGCAAAAGTTTTCAAAATTTAGATTTCTTATCCTGCCACAACTCTTGACAGAGAGATCCATAAGCACAAGTGCAGGTGTGGATCTTATCATGCCTGGAGGTATTCCAGGACTTGATGAAAACAAACTGAGTCCATACAGGATATGACAACAGCTACAGTTTGGAAGGCCAGCAGAATTACTAGACACCTCAAGGACTCCTCTCACCTAGGTCATCGAAAACTTAAGTCAGGTATAACCATTTCAGAAGATACTATTATGAAGAGTGGCACTTCTGAAGTTATTGTGATAAACTCCGTGAACTAGAAAATTAGCACAATTGACCTCCTCAGTAAATGGACATTCATAACTTCAAATTTAGTCATGATGGATCTGCTGAACTGTCTCATCCACGTGGCCTATTGTTTGCATAATGTCTTGCACTAGATAACTGAAATCTCTTATCAGCTCACAGAGAGTTTATGAATATGCTCAACTTCCTGATGGCCACAGCAAGCATTATCAGCTTCCACATAAAGAACCATCTACAGTTCCAGAAATACAGCCTGGCTTTCACCGTTGTTGTCTGCCAGCATGGCTACATCATCTTCTCTCTCCCTTTGCTTCTTTCCAGGAATGGATGTTGTTCTACTGAAAAATAAATAAACATTAAAAAGAGTGAGTGAAAGTGGTCAGAACATCTAGAGTGGGCATTTCATTCCATTTGAACCTGTCTCTTATCAGCAAGTGTTGAAGTCAGTGTAGGCATTGTTGTACTGTATACAGCAGACCTAACAGCAGATGCAGCAACTGCTAATTTTACTTTATTTGAACTTCCTGCCATAGGTTGATACATAGATCTGTCTCAGGACATAATTCTTCCATTGGCGGGATTCCTTGCCCAGAAAATGAATCCCTTAGCCCATGATAGTGCTTCTTTTGCTGATTATAAGGCGCATGCCCATAAGTGCTTTCTAAGCACTAACTCAGTTCAGAATTTCTCCTAACTAGTGTCGGTCAAGGTGCATGTGTTCAGTGCCTAAGAAACCTTAACTGAGTACGTTTGGTATTAGGAAATCACCAGCCAAGACTATCATATGAACTGCCTCATGCTGCACATTTTTCATGACTGTCTCACATGACATTGACCTCTCTCACAAGTCCCATTGATTCAGTGATGTGACACTTAAATGTTAAATAGAAAAATTGGATACCTGTATTCCAAAACATTGGATGGTAGTGATAGACTCAGTCAGCACAGTGCCATGCTGGAGAATTACAGAAATCCATGCCGCAGTCAGAGATTCAGAAGGTAATAGAGTACAAGTTCAGGTGCTTGTCTTTGTGTAAATGTACTCTGGTCACAGTGGCTTATCTGAAGATAGTGTGCCCCCCTGTAATGCAAGGATGACATCCCACTCACTGCCAGCTGTAGCAAAGAATCAGGTTAAAGAAGTAGTTCTCCCTGAACATGGAACGGAGATGCAGGGGGCAGGTAGTAGTCCTGCCAGTGGAATATATGGAGATCCTGCAGTAATACACAGATCAAGCACTCCTGTCCCTGAGGCATATCTCTAGGTCACAACCCAGGCCTGAGGAATCAGCATCTTTTACTTCCTTCTTAGCTATTGTCATTTCACAATGAGATTCAAGAGGCTTCCCTCAGATTCCATTACTCCCAGTCCTAGACCTTCAGCCATACTAAACCCAGTGCTGGACTTCATAGTACTGTGGCATAGAGGGATAAAGCCCTGACTGTGGCTCGGGTAATGTTGATTTGACTAGCTGCTCAGACGTTGAGACACTGGCAGAGGGCATACCTCTCAACAGTACACATTTTCACAGAATGTCCAGATTTTTTCTTCATATTTTTGGTCCATTTTTCATAAAATTGTGGTTTTCTGGCAAATTAGTGGCAAATCATTAAAGATTGAGGTTAGAAAATAATTACAGACTTCATACCCTTCAGAAAAGTCATGCCAATGTAAAACCTGTTATTCTATCAACTTTCTAAATTTGTAAGAGTAATATTTAAAAACGTTCCTTATTTTTTGGGCCCTTGTCCCACTTTTAGTTATGGCTTTGTCTAGTTTTCTTGCTGTAAGAGGTTGAGAGGTATGGCAGGGGAGGATGGGAAGGGCATGAGTCCAAGAGATGATTGCCCTGGTGAAGACTAAGGCGCATACCACCGAGTGCTTCAGGGGATGAGTGAGGTGTCTTGCTGACATCAGCCCTTTGCAGAAGTGAGGAGTGGGTCACTCATTGCATGTCCCATCCTGGAGCATTGTTGGACATGCACAAAGGATGGAGTAAAAGTAGAAAACCTCACAGCAGCAATATGACTGCCCTGGGATGCTTCAGGTTCACCACTGGCCTTAATCTATTTCAGGGAAAGTTCAGAGGCATAAAGAGGGGGGTAGGTAGATCCAGTGAATGAGGAGAGGCAATGGGATCAGCTGTGTGGAGAAATAATAAAGAAAAAAGAAACTGGTCTTCAGAAATATATGCTGTGTATGTGGTGTGGATAAATGAATGTGAAAGGGATGATGTAATAGTTTCAATAAATGCCATCATTTATCCCACTGACTGACATGGCCCTGTGCTTCCCAGGTGCATATTTCCTCAGTGTTTGTTCACACTCATTAATCTGTTACTCATGGGTATTTGGTGTTTGCTGTCCCACTACTGTAGGCAGGGGAAATAGGTCTGCTTTTGCAGATGCTAAACAGTAATAACATCCCCTCTGAGTCTTTGCTGGCTGCAGAACCTGTGGAGGATGAAATGTCTGTGTTTAAGATAGACGGGTATAATTAATTCTCCTTCTGAAATAACTTCCCCCACTCTGGGATGATCCATCTTGTGATGCACTTCATTTTATAAGGTTTACTATAGACAGGCTGTTATTGTCATGTTCACCCCTCATAAGCATTTATATACATACTTAAGGAAGAGGAGTCCTGAGTCATACATCCTTTGGATGCATATTTAAAGGATGCTATTTTCACACTGCAGAAACTCCCTCAAAGGTTTATCTCCACTCAAGAAGGCACACCACATGGCTGAAATAGTCCTTAATTCTGCCCACATGACCATACAATTTCCAGAGCCCAGCATATGTTCCAGAGGCCACAGTATTTGGCCACTCTTCCACCAGGTAAGGAATTCAAAGTTATATAAAGTTTTGGCAAAGGGGTGTACTTACACTGATACATTATATGCTGGGGTCTTAAATTAACTGTGTCATCTGCCCCAGTTCCAAACTTCTTTAGTGGAACAGTCCATAGAAAAGCTGTCAGTGCTTGATGGTTTGGTTGAGAAGGCAGCAGTGGAAAGCTCCCTTTGTACAAGTTTAGTAGTGGACTGTAATGTGGCTTGCTGAACCTTTGCTGCCACTGACATTTTGGCAAGGGCAGTAAGTAATGATATTTGCTTGCGTACTGAGGCCTGTTATCCGGGAACACCTATGAAGCGAAGTTTTTATTGTTTGTCCAGCCTGGAGATCGATGACAGACAAGTAGGTTCTTAAGATCACAGAAAAGGGCCATGTATGCTCAAATGACAGGCACCTGTAGTGCATCCTACTGTAAAGGATCAAACCACATCAGGAGAGTTACTGGCACAGTTTCAATTCTTCCATTTAAAAAGGACCATAGAGGTATAATTCATAATGTAGCAAGAAGGGAGGTATTACACTCATCCTTTCCTTATTCCCATGAGTTTGCCTTTTCCTCATCCCCATGGTTCAGAGAAGTTTCAACCAAATGTAGATCTCAGCATCTTCGGCCACCACCAGTTTTTGTTAGGTTAACAAAATAAAATCAAATTCACAGGTGCTTTTCCCCCCAGTGATTTTGGATGATGTCACTGAACAAGAGTGATGCCTACTGGCATATCAATGTGAGAACTGAATAGCAGATTTTTATTTTTTTCCCGAAAGAACTAAACTTTGAAACATTCTGCCATTTTGCTTGCCTTTGACATCATGTCTTCCAGAGTGCTAGCTGTGGTGGCAGAGGTACTGAACCAGAATAATTTGCTAGTCTTCCACACACAGACAAGCGGTGGTGTCAAACCTCTCACCCTCATCCTGTTAGTGATAGAAATCTAGATAAAGACAAAAATAAGGGGGACAAAGGTCTAAAAATGGGGACATTTTTTTAAATTGCCTTATGAACTTAGAAAGTTGGTACAATAATAATAGATGTTGCATTAGCATGCATTTTCTGCCTGATAAAAAGTCTGGAACTCAAATGTATTTCATTAGTTAGTGACTTCAATTCTCAGTGATTTGGCAGAAAAAAACACAAATTTCATGAGGAACAGACAAAAATATGAGGCAAAAATGTGGGCATTCTGTGAAATTCAGAACATTTGAAAAGTATGTGCAGTGTACCCCATCCAAAAGTCTTGGCTAGGGCCTTAACATATGCTATGCCGTAGACACTGTAATCAGGATTGCTATCATTTGGTAGAGACTTTGAGTCACAGAAAAAACCTCCTGCTAGAGCTGTGCTCGTAAACAGAAATGTTCAGACTTGCTTTCAGAGATGAGGCACTGTGTGGATCAGTTTATTCTTG
Organism: Protopterus annectens; assembly: GCF_019279795.1. NCBI lineage: Eukaryota > Metazoa > Chordata > Ceratodontiformes > Protopteridae > Protopterus > Protopterus annectens. The sequence continues at coordinate 847,667,065 of NC_056731.1, forward strand.
ATAAGGTGTAATGCATTATTTGTCATACTAGTTGGGCAGTACTGTTTTTCTCTGTAGATTGGAGGATACAGTTTCTGTATACCTTCCAGTCATTACCTTTAATTCCTCATCTTGCAGCAAAATTTCATTCAGAATGGCCGTAGTAAATATGGAAAATCAACAAACCAACAAGAGAATAGTCTTAAAAAAGACTAAAATCAAAAAACAACAGAATTCCATGTAGAAAAATTTATTCTAATAAAACATGTCTTAGCGGCTTGGCCACCACACCCTTCAATGAAAATACTGGTGAAAACCATTCCCTTTTATACACCACATAATTGATCAAACAATTAAATCTATTTAACAATTAAACATTTAAAGAGACTCCAACCCTATACCCCAGTTAAAAACTCATACAAAAAAGAAAAAAGTTTTAACTTTTTATATTATAATAACAATACTACAAATATGATCAATCTCAATATAGAAAAACATATTAAAGTAGACACTTCCAATTAATTTCCGTATTTAAACCCATTGGTGACAATGTATTATACTTCAGTATAAAAATAGATTCTTTATATAGTATCTTTTTTAATAATTTATCATCACCTTTTTTCACAAAGATTTGTTCTAAGATAGTTGCTTGTAATAGTTCTGCATTACTCTCATGTTGTTCTAAAAAATGTAAGGCAGTCGGGCTTTCTACCGCTCCCTTTTTAATGTCACGAACATGCTCCTGCAATCGCACTCTAAATTTTCTTTTAGTTTTGCCAACATAAAAAAGATCACAGGGGCATTTAAGACAATAAACTACACCTTCAGTATAACAAGAAAAACATCTGTATGGTTTAAATAATCTATCATTATTTTTTTTAAAATATAACCTAATGAGGGGACATATATTTCAGGCACGACAAGGTATAGTTCCAAAGTTAGACAGTGAAAGCATAAATTTATTAGTAGGGCATATATAATATGCCCTAATCAATTTGTCACCCAAATTCTGCCCTCTTTTGTAAGCTATATAAGGAAACACAGGAAGCAATTTATTTAATAATTTATCCTGTAATAAAAATTTCCAATAATATTTTACTAGGTCCCAGATTTTTTCACTCAATAAATTATAAGTAGTAACAAAATAGATATCTTGTTTTACCTTATTATTATTCCATCATTTTTTAACTGACTTATTACATCTATCCTTACCTATTATTAACTTATTAATTGATTCAAGAATAGACTGCATAGTGTAGCCCCTATGTAAATATATATATATATTAAACTATTAACTTGTTTTTCCAGATCTGAACTATCATTGCATAATCTGGACAATCTAATCATTTCTCCATATGGTAAAGATTTAATTGTATGTGGGGGATGGCAACTAGTGCCAAACAAATATTGGTTACCATCAGTAAATTTTTGATGAACCGTAGTAAAAATATGCCCATCTTCTTTACCTATCAAAGTAATATCTAAAAAATTAACTTTTACACCAACCTGTAAACCATCAAATTTAATATTATATCTGTTACAGTTTAGATCAGAAACAAAATTCAGTACTAAATCATCACCCCCTTTACATAAAAAAATCAAATAGTCTATGTAACGGAAATACCGCAGCACATGATTTTGTACAAAACTATTCCTATAAATATATTCTAGTTCAAACTTAGCCATAAAAAGATTAACATACATGGGGGCAAAAGGTGCCCCCATGGCAGTGCCTTTCAGTTAATGATAAATAATTTTATTAAAACTAAAGAAATTATTAGATTGACAAAAACTAGTGAGATCTAGAATATAGTGGGAAATTGGACTATCGCCCAAAAAGTGGTGTAATGCCTGCATGCCATCCACATGTTTAATATTTGTGTATAAGCTTACAACATCTAAGCTTACCCAAAACATGTCATGTGTCCAGGATACACCTAAGATCTTATCTATAAAATCAAAAAAATTCTTAATATAAGAATCAAGTTTTTCTACACAGGGTAATAAATATCTATGTATCACTTCCCCAACATTTTGTAAAAAATTAGTAGCTGCCACAATATGACGACCCGGGGGGTTATGTAAATTCTTGTGCACTTTAGGAAGGCAATAAGAAGTAGCCAGTTGACTATTATCTGTGCAAAATTTAGTTTCCAAGTCTTTTTTACAAAAATAACCTAAACGTACACCCTTTTCAACCAGAGCAGTAAATTGTGTCATAGCATGTACATAATCCCTGTATTCACAAATCTGATAAGTAGACACATCATTAAGATGTTGCATACACATATGATATTACTGAGTATAATGAAGTAGTACAATTTTATTACCTTTATCTGAAGGCTTGATAATTAGATCATTTCTATTCATCAATTTTTTCAGAGCAAACCATTCTTTTTTTGTCATCTTATAAGAACACCCACTAATATCATAAGTATTTACTAATTCTTGAAATGAAAAGTACAACATTTCAGAGAATTGTATGATAGTAGTGTTAGTATATGGAGGTATAAATTTACTTCGGCTCTGAATTCCTTCAGTATTTAAAGGAATATAAGCATTAAATGTTGTTAAAACATCATCATCTGAAATACCGGAAAAAAAGCTGTCATCACTTATATCACTACCTGAACTATAAGTATTATCATTTCGAATACATTTATTTCCATGATTAAAATAATATTTTAAATGCAACTTCCTAATAAATCTGAAAACTTCCTCTTTGAAAACATGATTTCTAGGAATAACAGATGGCACAAATTTTAAACCTAACTCCAAAACAGATATTTCCTCTTCCGATAAAGCAAGTCGAGATAAATTAATAACATTAGAAGTATGAGTAAGAGACACATTAGTTCCATCTACCACGTTTCGAAATGTGCTTAAATTGTCCCTCACCCGTTTCTGTATACCTTCCAGTCATTACCTTTAATTCCTTATCTTGCAGCAAAATTTCATTCAGAATGGCCGTAGTAAATATCCCTCACATCTCTGCTTTCTCAAAAGTAATCCTAGTCTGTGCACTGGGGACCTAGCACTACATTAACACAACCTCCCACACTTCAGGGTCCATTTACTGCAGCAATCCAGTTTGTGACACTAGATCTTCTGAGTCACATTTTGTAGCTATTGAAAGCTGCTAAGAGATCTTCCACTAGGCTTACAGTTACTTATGAGAATAAGGGAAGAGTTTTTCCAGTTGAGCCCACAAGATGCCTTCCTTTTAAGTTATTGAACTTGAAAATCTGCCTGATCTTAGAATATGCATGCAGCTAATAATTTTCCAGCAGTAGACTTAGTTGAATCTATGTTCTGACCAGTAAATATGAATGAAATCAGTTTAAAGGCGCATAGTAAACTTCAGCAGCAGTGGGTACCAGTGTCTTGAATATTTCCTTCTTCAGTAAAATTTAGACCTGTAGTTCATATTCCTTAACATTCTTAATTCAACATAGCTTGGAAGTTAGTGTTGTCCCTCACATCCTGAGAGAAAGGTGATTATGAATCCCATACCTAAGAGTAGCAGTGTTAATGTGGATAATTATATGTCCAGAAGTCTGGCATACAACATATGTAATGCTTTGAAAGAGTTATTTATTGCTTTGAATTTAACAGCTTATTTAGATATCAGTCAAGATGGATTTTGCCATGAAATATTAGTATTACTGATGTACTTAATGTGATGGCTACTACTGATAATATCATCCCAGCAGATATTATTTACTTGTACCTTTGTAAAGCTTTTGATTCTAACCCCTATTTTCCATGATGAATGCAATCTTAAACACTTTGGTGCTAGAAACTGTTAATAATGATTTTCTGTCTTCAACTGAGTATATTTAAGATTTGGGTGTTATGGTGGATAGATCTTTGCAATATGAAATTAGCATAAATACTGTAATAGGAAAATGTTATTTAATTATGAAAGAATTACTTGGAACTTTACTTCTAAACAATCTGAAAATATGCCTACTTTGTTTAAAACAATGGTTGGATAGTCACTGAGTATGGTTCAACCTTCGGCTTGTGCAATATTAAGGAAATAAGAAAACTAGGAAGAGTCCAAATATAAGACCAACTTTAATGGATTGAATAAGCTTTGGTGTTACATAGTGATATGTAGAGTTTAACTGGGACATGATTATGACTTTTAAATGTCCCAAAGATAATAAATATGTAGAAACTCAGATATTGCTTTCCTGGGTAATCCATATTTTATATAAAGCAATAATGTCATTATTAATGTCATTAAACTTCGAACATCAATCTTAAAAGAAAGGTCTTTAACACTAGGGGTGCAAGACTGTGGAACCCTTCGCCCTTACATATCAGACATACTACCACTATAAGTAACTTCAAGCCTGTCTCTGAAATTTGGGTAGATGAATACGTTTAGAATCAAATATTGAATGGGTGCAGGCTCCACTATGACCTAATGTAGGTCCTGAGACTGCCTAACAAAAACACTTTGTAGCATATTGTAACATTGTAAGGGATGGCTATACAGACCTGATGCATGGCTAGAATTAATATATCAGTGTTACATGGGATGTTATAGCCTTCCACACATGCTTGTCCTTCATCATGTTCCTACAATGCATGTTGTTATCCTGTTCATGTTAAGAATGACTACAGCAATGATCATTGTGAAAGAGATAATACCTTTATATAAGGGTATTCTCCATAACTGTAGATCTGGTATGAGGTGGTCCATCTTCATTAATGGGAGGGCTAATGACACCAGGCATTACAACAGCTCCACATAGAGACAAAAAATAAGCATCTGACCTACCAAAAAAAAAAAAAAAAACACCAGGAGCTTCAATGAGAGTATTAGAACAAGAAAAAAATCAAAATATTACCCTGGGATCATTTCTCTGATGCTGATCACAGTAATGCTGTAAAAGAGAAAGGAGAGGAAATTTTCAGGAATTGCATTATGGGTAAAGTGGAAGTACTTAGAAAAATGATAAATTTTCAGATGCTCAACTGTCCTAATATCTGTTAGTATTAGTCTTGCTATTAATTAGTGGATCTGCTCTGTTTAAACAGAGGGATCATTGCTGCAGTAGGAGTTTCCACCCTTTTTTTCCAGCACTGCTTTTTCTTTATATTATATATATCGCTGTCTTAATCTGTGAATGTTTGTGGTTCTGTTATGGTAATTGAGTGTTTGTTAGATGTATTCTATAGGATTTCCCCTTTATTAGTGTTTAAATAGAACAGATACATTCTCTCTCTCTCTCTTACATTTATGAGTGTGGGAGGGCACTCTGTACACTTTGAGCTTCCTAAGATAGATGTTAGATGAAATAGATGAAATAATAATTTGCTGGTAATATCCTTCACCTGAATAACCAAAAAGGAACAGCAGAATGGCACAGGTTACTTCTTTTACTGGACTTCTTGTATACTGCCAAGAGAAGGAATGAACCTCACACCCCTTAGGGATGTTCAACTGCTCATTACTGGCTTTTATATTAGAAATTTACTACAGCAATGACCCTTCAAACAACAATGGTTGTTCTGAGTACTGCTTATAAAGTTTTTTAATGAAAATATACATAATTACACACTTTTATTAACATTTCTAAACCTAATCAACTTATCAAAAGTTGCATGATGTCATGAGAAAATACCATAGCATATCTGAAAAAAACTGAATTTTATATTATTTGTATAACTTTATAGTTGTTGAAATACTGACAGCTGTACATCATTTTGATGATTTTAGTTTAACATACTAAACTGAATGATATTTAAGATATTAATATATTTTTCAAAACGGATGTGCAGAGAGCAATCCCTTGCTTTTTTAATAGCATTTACAGTTAAGGTTATACTGATATTTGTGTACTATGTGGAAATTGTCTGTTTTAATTTGCAAGAGCTAAGGATGCATTATTAACTGTACACAGAAGGCAAGACTCAAAAACTCATTTACAAAATTTGTTCCCACACCTTCGGGTTATTAACATTCCTTTTATTATCCTTAATTAAAAGTTTGTGTGCTAAAATATGTTTCATGGCTAAACCTTTAAAGTTTTCCCATGAAGTTTGGAATGGAGTCAACCAATTTGTAGCTATATAAAGTTTCATTAGTAAGAAAATATTCATAAGTATAATCATTTGGGTTCTATCCAAATTATTAGGAGGGATATGTAGAATCATGAACCGAACTCAGTTCAACCCCAGGACATGCATACTTAGTTTGAAAGTTGGTAAGAACAATTCATTTTAATGATAGTAGATCTTTTGACTTTTATCACATGCTCCTTTCTTTTCTTCATTGATGTTGTTTAACGGATGGAAGCATTTATGTAAATAGTGTACATAGTTTGTAGTATGGGTGTTACTAGTTTAATTTGGGTATTTGTATCTCTTTTTCTTTGCTGTATAAAACAATTTGATAAAATAATAAAGATTTATTATTGAAAAAAAAAAACTCATTTACAGCTGTGTAGTGAATGAGTTAAGCAATTCTTCTGGCACCTTCATGGGAAACTTGGATATGAAATGGTCATTGACTGTATCAGCTTCATGCTGTTCCTTTATGTTCATATCTGTCCCCTTCTCTTTGTTGATATTTACTTCTTAACTGTGTTTACTGCCATGTTCCTTATCTCAGCATATGCTTCCGCTTCTGTTTCCGTATTGTTCTCCTGAAATCTATTCACTTTGCACTTATGATTTCTCTTCATCTCAGTAATTAACTATGATTACTTCATTGCACTCATTTTTTCTCCTTGTACTTCCTAGCTGCAGTTACTTCGACAATGTACTTAATTTTGTCCCAAAATACTATAGCCTTGTCTTTCTGCCACCTCAACCATTCCCCAAGCCTTTGAGGTCCACGTAATTGTAGGCATAGACCTCTGTAACTGTCTTAGATCTCCCACCCTCTTTCTAGCACCATTACATCATGCAAAGTTATGATCATAGGTTCATAGGTTCATACTAGGCTATCTGCCCAAGGGCATTTATAAGCCTAGCCCATAGTTATTTGGCTTTCGCCACCCCTTTAGTTTGAATAAAACTATGCCTATTATTTTGCTGTGCCTCTGTCAAGCAGTGACACTGAAGTAATCCCTGGGGTATATCTGCAATCTCCCATCCATTGGTCAAGATTTCTCTTGAACAAGGCCAGCGAGGTGCTCTGCCTCACATGTACCGGGATTTTGTTCCACAGAATAGGGAGTCTCTGGGTGATGAATCTGTCCCTCCAGCACGTTCTATTAATAACCGTGTCAAGGTTTAAGTCTCCCGCCCTTGTGGTTCTGAGGGATCTAGATTTTTTGAGGTGAAGCATATTCATCAAATCTGGGTTTGACATGGCCTTATATGTCAGGCACAGGTCACCTCTGAGCAAGCGGTATGAGACTGAATAGAGCTGGAGTTCTTTCAGTCGGGCAGCATAAGACATATTTTGAGACCCTTTATCCTTTTGGTGAGGAACTTTTGGGGCCTTTCCAGCTGCTGCAGGTGTCTGGTCAGATACATTCCGAATGGGGCATTGTACTCAATCATAGGTCTAATGAGTGATGAGTACAGGGGGACGATGACCTCCCTTGATCTAGATGTGAATCCCTTCATGATCAGGTGGGCAATGAAGAAGGTTTTCCTAACTACTTTAGCAACATGAGTGTCGAACGAAAGGCTATTGTCAACCTGGGTCCCCAGATCCCTGATGACTTCTTCTGTGCTCAGTGGATTGCCACCTATATGGTAGCTAGGGGTAACCTTGTTTTTCCCGAAGGGTATGACTATGCATTTCTTGGCATTTAACTTTAGGCCATGGCTCTGGCACCAGTTATCCATTTCTGTGAGGCCCTTCTGAAGGATATCTGTGTCAGATGTGTTTTCGACTATGGCGCCCAGTTTGCAGTCATCTGCAAACTTTGTCAGCCATAACCCTCCTGCGTTTTCTTGTACTTCAGAAAAGTAGATGCCGAACAAGAGTGGACCCAGGACTGAGCCCTGTGGGACACCACTTGTGACAGGCTTTGAGTCTGACATGGCTCCAGCAACTCTGACCCTGTCACCTAGCCAGTTTGCAACCCATCTTGTGATGTATGGGTTTACATTCAAGCTGATGAGTTTTTCGATGATACCTGAGTGGGGTATTGTCGAAGGCCTTTGCCAGGTCAAGGTAGGCTGTATGGACTGCCTTTCCCTCATCAATGGCCTTGGTGACTGTCTCGAAAAAGTCAACCAAGTTTAAAAGGCATGATCTGCCTTTGACAAAGCCAAACTGGGTTGGATCCAAAGTCTGCAAGTTCCCTATGTCTTTATTTATGAGTTCCATTATGATCCTCTCCATGGCTTTGCAGATAAGGCTTGTCAAGCTAATGGGACGGTAATTTCCAGGGTCGGTGGAGGCACCGCCCTTGTGAAGTGGGACCACAGTTGCCGTGCGCCACTCCTTGGGTATGTATCCTGAGGTGAGGCTAAGATTAAACAGCTGTCCTAACTGCGGGTTTAATTCCTCATTGAGTTCGTGGAGCACACAGCCGGGACACCATCCGGTCCCATGGATGCTGTGTTTTTTGCTTTGGAGAGAGCAGTTCTCACCTGGGCGTTGGAGATGTTTGGGGGGCTACAATCCTCTGGTATAGATATCTCTCCTTTGGGGGAGGGGAGGTGAAGTTTGCACTGAACCTGTCAGCCAGTATGTTGGCAATGTGTGTAGGTTCAGTAATCTTCACATCATTTTGAACTAATTCTGAGCATATCTGGGAGTTTCCTCCTAGGTTTCTAACATAGCTAAAGAAGGCCTTATGATTGTTTTTGAGTCCTTGGCGATTTTTCTCTCAAAATTTGCCTTGGATGATTTTATGAGAGCTCTTAGTTTTTTACTTATAATGATCAAAGGTGTCTTACCTTTCAAGGATTTTGCTCTATCTTGTAGTAGCTTCCTCCTTTTGTTGTAGAGCTTGTTTATGGCTGGGGTCCACCAGACTGGACGCTTGCCTTTGGTACAAAGAGTCTTAGTTTTGTTTGGGATTGCCTGATCCATGCAGTCCTGTAGGTGCTGGTAGAAGGCATTTGTAAGTGATTCAGCGGTTTGAGTAATGTTTACCACTGGCTCAGGGGCCTTAAAGGAGACCACACTAGTTTTTAGAAGTGTGAAGTCAGCTTTTGAGAAGTTTTTCACTGTGGTCTTTTTTATTTCAGGTGGGGGCGGGATGAGGACCTCCAGCGAGATTAGTTTATGATCTGATCTCACCAGTGAGGGGTATACTTCCGGTGTTGAACATTGTGATCCCATGTTCATGATGATGAGATCAAGTATGATGTTCTTCATCTCACATTGCTGCAGTCCTAACACTTGGGTAGTCCGCTGTCCCAGTCGGCCCGAATACCAAAGTATAAGGCTGACGTCGGCCAAGGTGCATTTGACTGACATCAGGACGTCAGGGTACAAATGCGCATGACCGACGTCATATCCTCAGTCTTTTTTGCCGCATGGTCCGATGCAGAAGCAGTATTGTGAGTGCAGGTTGGCGTTCTGAAATTTTCTGTAGTCGGAGTTTCAGACCGAATCAAAGTTGGGAATATTTTGGTTTTCTTGCCTCAGTATTTAACCGGATGTCAGAAAAAGTGAATAACTGTATTTCTTGTGGGAAACAGATACCTCATAGAGATTACCATACATTGTGTATACCTTGCTTAGGGCCTGAGCACGACGTTGTTGGCTCTCGCCTTGTGCTAGATTTAACAAACGCACTATTAAGAGAAGATTAGATTGTGCCAGGTTAGTTTTGGGAAGCGTTGTAATTACAACATGCCGCCAGATGCTCCGGCGCCGCCTCCGAAAAAGCGCAAAGACAAAGCAACGGGTGGAAGAACCGTCTGTCCCGGATGTCGGTTCTTTAGAGGGCTCGGTGGAGCCGGTGGTTCTACCAGAAGTTCCTCTGGATTCTCAGGGAGAGACTTTACTGTTACAAGATGTGTCCTCTCAGGAGGTAGGCCAGGCTGAAGGGGCTTCTCAGGTAGCTGTTCTCCCCTCCCTTCCTAAGGTGGTTAGGCCCTCCCCTTCTGTTTCCAAGGCTCCTTCTAGAGGCCGGCCAGGGTTAACTTCAGTGGGGGTCTCCCCTAGTTCTTCAGGGTCTCTGCCTAAGAAACATATGCTTAAAATGGCAGAAGATTTGATTACTATGATTAGAGGTTCTTTACCCCTGATAAGAGGCCTAGGGTGGAACCTGAGCTTGAGAGTTTTGAGCAGTGTTCGAGGCTTCTGAGTCTTCGGCTGAAGACTTGCAGGAGTATCCTCCTTATTCTGATTCTGATGTAGATGACTCTACACCTTGCTTCTCCTCCTGAGGATTTTTCTTTTCAGAGACTCTTCATTCCATGAGGGAGCATTTTAAATGGGAAGGTCAAGATTTCTCTGATTCTAGGAAAAGGCTTAGGGATTTTTGTTTCTACCCCAGCATAGGCCTTTAGCTATACCTCCTGTTCTGGATGTGGTAGAGGATGTTTTGCAGAGGCTTCCTGAACCCTGATTCTTTGCCTCCTGCCCCAGTTAAACCGGACAGGTATTATAGGGTGCCTGAAGCTCATAAGTATCTTTTAAGAGTCCTAGGGCAGACCCAGAAACTGTTTCTCAGGGCCCTAAAGGTGTTAAGGCTTCTGTTGTTAAAAATCCTGTTCCTTCTGATAAAGAGGCAAGGGCTTTGGATAGATGGGGAAAAAGGTGTATACTTCTTCCACTTTAGCCATGAGGGCTTTGAATTGCCAGTTTCACATGTTGAAATACCAAAATTATCTCCTTTCACAATTGAAGTCTAAGGTGGATGCTCTGGCGGAAGGTATTGAGTGTAAAGAGTTGCAGGATTTGGTTCATGTTTCTGAACAGGTGGGTAAGCATTCCTTGCAATGTGGTTTTGATGTTGTACAGGCCTCTTCGAGGGTGGCAGCCACTGGTTCTGTTCTTCGCAGGCACGCCTGGCTGAGGGATCAGAATTTAGCTGAACATGTAAAGACAAGGATTTTAGATGCTCCTTTACAATCTGATGTGTTATTTGGTGCGCCTGTGGAAGCAGTTTTAAAGAAAATGGAGGACAAGGCTAAGTCTATGCAGACTGTTAAAGATTTTTTGCAGGTTCAGCCTCCAAAGTTTAGTAGAAATTGGCCTACTAAGGGGTGGACTTATCCTTCTTATGATTCTCAGTCTAGGGGTAGATCTAGACGTGGTAGGGGCAGAGCTCAAGGTTCTTTTAGGCCTAGAACAGGCAGTTCACCTGCCCAGTCTTCTGGTGAGGGCAGGGGTCAGTCCTTTCGTAAGCAGACCCAATGACTTGCCTTTTCAGCTGCCAGAGCCTTCTCGTCTGGCAGCACCTTTGGGAGGAAGGCTGGCACTTTTCAAAGAAAATTGGAGTGTTATTACCCAAGACAGATGGGTATTGGATATCGCTCACCACGGTTACAGGTTTTATTTCCATACCTTGCCTCCTTTCAAAGGCATGCCAGACATTCCTCCTATACAAAGAAAAGAGGCTCACAAGCAAATTTCTCTGTTGCTCCAGATAGGGGCCATTCAGCCGGTTCCTGTGCCAGAAAGGGGCCTAGGATTTTATTCTCGCCTGTTCCTAGTACCAAAAAGGGGAACACGTGGAGACCAATTTTGGATTTGTCTATCCTCAACACTTATTTGGACATTCCCAAGTTCAAAATGTTGACGTTACAACAGCTTTTACCTCTGCTGGGCAAAGATCACTGGATGGTAACTTTAGATCTCAAGGAGGCTTACCTTCATGTGCCTATCAGACTCAGTTGCAGGAAGTATCTGCGTTTCGAGCTGGAAATTCACATTATCAGTTCTCTGCATTGCCCTTTGGCTTATCTACTGCCCAGAGTATTCACAAAAGTTCTGGCTCCAGTTGTAGCTTTTTCAGGCTAAAAGGAATACAAATCTATCCTTACTTGGACGACTGTCTGATTCTGGCTCAAGAAAAGGACGAGCTTCTTCAGCATCTGGAATATGTGATAGCAGTGCTAAGATGCCTGGGGTATTCTAATAAAGTCCAGTCTAGTACCCTCTCAAGACATGTGCTTTCTGGGTGTGAGACTGAATACAGCAGCCCAGATGGCCTTTTTAACCCCGGACAAGCAAAAGAGTCTATCCCTTTACTTCCATCAACTATCTCATCAGTCCGTGCTGACTGCAAGGACAGTCCTTCAAGCATTAGGGTTCATGGCATCTTGTATTCTGGTGCTTCCCAATGCCAAACTGCATATGAGGAAGCTGCAATGGTATCTAAAAAATGTATGGACACAGCACTGCCAGGATTTGGACACTGTCATTCCAATAATACCTTGCATTCAAAAGGAATTTTTGTGGTGGGCTCAGGAATGTCACCTAAACAAGGGACTCTCTGTGACCCGGCCAGAGGCGAGTCAGATTCTAACGACAGATGCCTCAGACATAGCTTGGGGAGCTCATCTGAATGGAAAGTGGATACAAGACAAGTGGCCTGCCAGACTACAGCATCTACATATCAACATGAAGGAGATGTTAGCAGTCCAGTTTGCATTAATGGCTTTCAAGGAGTTACTTCTTCCTGGGCAGGTGTTGATTCTAACAGACAACACAACTGTCATGTGGTACATCAACAAGCAAGGGGGAACACATTCTTATCCTCTATGCAGGCAAGCAATGATTTTGTGGGAGACTGCGCTCAGCTTGCAGCTAAATCTACAGGCAAGGTTTCTGCCAGGAGCACAGAACTCCTTAGCAGATGTGTTAAGCAGGCAAATCATGGATCCCCACGAGTGGAAACTGGATCTTCATGTATTTCGACAATTGACAGTGTCCTGGGGAACTCCAGACATAGATCTGTTCGCTTCTCCACTAAACCACCAGCTGCCAAAGTTTTGAAAGGTTTCATCACACAGCTTGGAAAGTGGATGCTCTTTCGTTCAGTTGGGAAAATCTTCATGTGTATGCCTTTCCACCTCTGCCTCTCCTCCCAAAGGTACTCCTAAAGGTCGGACAAGACAAGCCAAGGATGATTTTGATAGCTCCAGATTGGCCTCAGCAACACTGGTACCCATTACTGAGGAATCTGGTAAGGAAGCCTCCATGGCCTTTACCTTTAATTCCACACCTTTTGTCTCAGAGGGACGGTCATCTTCTCAATGTCAAGCTTCACTCTCTTCATCTAACAGCCTGGCATATTCTGTTTTGAACCACAGCAGGTCTCAACTTCCTCAACAAGTTTTGAATGTGATTATGGAAGCCAGAAGACCTAGTAAAGTGTATGCAGAAAAATGGAAGAGATTTTTATTTTGGAGTGCAGCAAAGGATTTGGATGTTTCTGAGCCTAATTTGAGTGTGGCTCTTCAATATCTTACTGAGTTATTGGACAAAGGTTTGTCTTTCTCTTCCATTAAGATTCATGCTGCAGCAATTTCAGCTCACTATGATTGTGACCCACCATTGTTTTCTCATCCTTTGTTCAAGCAATTTCTTAGAGGGGCAAAGAATATAAGACCCCCATGAGCTCCTACTCCTGCTTGGGACCTCAATTTTGTGTTGGAGAAACTTACTCTACAACCTTTTGAGCCTTACTGCTGAATTGAAATACTTGTCATGGAAGACTGCTTTTTGTTGGCCATTACTTCTGCAAGAAGGGTTTCTGAATTGCAGGCCCTTATGGCGGTTGAGCCTTTTTGATTTTTCATAAGGATAGGTATCATTACGTACTAATCCTTCATTTATGCCTAAGGTGGTTTCTAGTGTGGCTTTAAACCAAACTATTCATTTGCCTACTTTTTATGCAGATCCCCAAAATAAGGGGAAAAGATTTTGCACACTTTAGATGTACACAGGCAGTTTTATTTAAGCAGGACTAGAGATTTTAGGCAGTCTCAGCAGTTGTTTGTTTCTTTTGCTTTGAGTTCCCAGGGCAAGCCTGTGTCAAAACAAACTATATCTAAGTGGATTGGGTTTTGCATTGCATTCTGTTATTCCCATCATGGCAAGGAGATTCCAGCTGGGATTAGGCCTCATTCCACGAGGGCTACTGCCACTTCAACAGCATTTCTAAGGGGTGGCAACTAAGGATATTTTGGAGGCAGCTACTTGGAGTTCAGTGCATACTTTCTCCAAGCATTACCACCTTCCTCTCTATTCTAAATCCAGGGCTGGTTTTGCCACTGCTGTGTTGCAGGGCATTTTGGCAGCTCCTGCTTCATTATAGTTTAGCCATCCTCCCTTACCTCTGCTTTGGGATTCTACCCAAGTGTTAGGACTGCAGCAATGTGAGATGAAGAACATAGTACAGTTTTGTACCTACCATAAATGTAGATGTTCGAAGATCCACATTGCTGCAGTCCAACCTCCTTCCCTCTGTGTTTAGGGGTGGTTGTGTGGGTGGGGTTCTATTTTTGAAAAGTTGTATATATTGTACATATATTAGGTACAGGAGTGTTTGGTGTTTTTTGGTTTTAGCCTTATCTTTTTAGGGTCTTCTGATATCTGGGGCAAGAAAAGACTGAGGATATGACGTCGGTCATGCGCATTTGTACCCTGACGTCCTGATGTCAGTCAAATGCGCCTTGACCGACGTCAGCCTTATACTTTGGTATTCGGGCCGACTGGGACAGCGGACTACCCAAGTGTTAGGACTGCAGCAATGTGGATCTTCGAACATCTACATTTATGGTAGGTACAAAACTGTACTTTTTCTCCTCTTGTGGGGATGGTAACTAGTTGTTCCATGGCATTTGAGTTTATGAACTCCAGGAACCTTTGGGCTGGAGTGTTTGGGCTTGAGTAGTGTTCCCAGTCTATATTAGGGTAGTTGAAGTCACCTAGTATGATGGTGTTTGGAGATACATTTATCCCCTCCAATGTTTTCAGGAAGGCCATGTGAGGTTCCTGAGTTTGAGAGGGTGGCCTGTAACATGCTACAAATTGCAGAGCAGTCTTGCCTATGGTTAATTGCACCTGGATGGTCTCCGATGCATCGTGCTGCCACCAACCTTGATGTGTGGGTGTCCTTTATGAATATGGACACCCCCTCCTTTCTTGGTGTTGTCCGGATTTTGGGGCGAACGCATGATATGAGGTGAAACCTGATAGTGCTGGGGTGCTCTCAGGAGCCTTGAACCAGGTTTCTGTCACAGCACAGACATCGATGTTCTCCATACTGAGAAGGGCCTCGAAAAGTGCATCTTGAGATTGAGACTTCTGGCATTGAGCAGAATTACCCTTAGTTTTTTTCCTTTTTTGTGTTCTAGGGTGGTAGGTTTAGAATTTGAACCTTGCCTAAAAAGGCACTATGGGGGTGGCAAGAGCCTTTGCCAATATCCGGAAGCCTAGGGGTGACAGGTGCAAGCCGTCCCTTGCGAAGCAGAGTGGCTTGTCCAGCATGTCATCCCAGGCAGACAGACATTGGATCCCCTTTGAATGACACCAGAATTTAAGCCAATTATTAAAGCTTATCATCTTATCACTGTATTGTGGCATCATTCTAGGTGAAGGTAGGATACTGCTCAAGGTCAGGGTCATACCTGCCTGGGCTACATAATCAGAGAGCTCCTCAATGTCTCTCTTCATGTAGTCCAAGGAGGTACGTCTCAGGTCGTTTACACCAGCATGGACAATGACTGAGTCGTACTTGTACCTGCTGTTGAGAGACCTGAGTGCTTGCGTTATGTGGCGGATTCTAGCGCCCAACAGGCAGCTTACTGTGACCTTCTCCTTACTCAGTCTGGTGAGCGGGACGTCAGTGTGTCTGACTATGGAGTCACCTATGACAAGTATGTTTGGTGTTGTATTTTGCCTTAAGGGCAGTGACTGCTTTGCACACTGATTTTGTTGTTTATGTGTTGTTTGTGTGGTGTATTGAGTTTGCAGTTGCTTGGGTGTCTGCTTTAGAGGCCTCTGCTGTTTAGGTAAATTTTTACTCAAAGCCTCCGAGTATGTCTTAGTGTGTTTATGTGTTTGATTCAGTGGTGTGGTTGAGTTATGTGAGACTGGTATTGTGGTGTGTGTAGTTGCCTTCTCCTCCTGCCTGGTCTTGCCTAGTGTAATTCCCTGCCGTTTCCAGATTTAATTGTAATTTTTTGAGGATACTGCATCTTTTTTTTTGGGGGGGTGGGGGGGTCTGTCAAGGTCTTCCTCCATGCCCTCTGTACCTTGTAAACTATATTTACCATCTCCAACTTCAGTCCTATAAGAAAGAGTATCAACTAGGTGTGTGTTCAGATCTTAACTACTGTAGACTTTTTTCTTTTGATTACTTCTGTAATTTCTTCATCAACTGATTTCCTTCCTTTCTGCTCTCATTAGACAACCGGTTCTCTTGCACAGACCACCACAGGTCTTTTTCATCCTTCTGTAACTCTTAAGTTAAAGATGCTGTCTCTTCATTTCCCTCTTCTTCCTCATCTTTGTTTACTTCCAACTTCTATTCATTCTATGTTCACCAGACTATATACTGTTCTCATGCTTTACCAGCCTGTCCCTTCAGATGTGGCTAAGATTTTTCAGAGTCCTCACACTTTAATAAATACTGAATCAATTAGCTCATCTTATTTCTCAGACTTCCAGTCCTCTACAGCATGATCTTCTACATCCATTTATCCATCTGCCCATCTCTACTACCAGTGATGTCAGCACAACAAATCCCACTCCTCTATATAAATATAATAGACATATTTCAAAGCAGTATTTATGGACTACCTAAAAAGATCCTTGAATAACTTAGGTAAGCCTGTCTCCTTGGTGCAGAGGGATGGAGCTCATACTGCAACCCTGATGATTAGGTTTCAGTTACCAGCCCTAGTAGTTGCCTCCGTTGTACGGAAGGCTTTCTACGTGGCTTACCTCATAAGTAAGGGTATTTCATCCAGAAACAAGGAGATCATAACATCCCTGTACTCCTCCCTTATCAGACCCATTATCGAGTACAGTGCCCCCTTCGGCATGCACCTTGCCAAGCACATGCAGCAGTTGGAGAGACCACAGAGGTTCCTGACTAGGAAAATCCAGGGTCTCAAACACCTATCCTATGCAGATAGGCTAAAAGCCCTGTCCCTCTACTCAGTCTCATACAGACTCCTCAGAGGTGACCTGTGTCTGGCATACAAGGCCATTTCAGACTCAGCCTTGATGGAGTTGCTGCATATCTGTAAGTCAAACTCCACTCGCGCAACCCCCCAAGGTCTCAACCTGGTCTGTGACATTAATAGAATTTGTTGACGGGATAGATTTGTATCCCGGTGACTCCCCCATCTGTGGAATAGACTTCGTCTCCATGTCAAGCAGAGTACCTCACTAGCCCTCTTTAAGAGGAACCTGCGTGACTGTATGGGAAACAGAAAATATACACCTGGGATCCCACCTGTGTCCCTGCTGGACAGGGAAAACAGGTGATGACTTTGTGGGAGCATGGGTGAAATTCTTGCTAGGCTTATAAGGGCCTCCAGGCCAATAGCCTAGTATCATCCTATGAACCTATGGCAGTGGAAGAGCCAGGCAGTGAGGAGAGGAGTAAAGGGGCAAGTCCTGCTTGACTATCATGGGAGTGGAGAGGGAGCAAGCACTTGGTGAGCACTTAGGGAAGTGCGATTTCTCATATGGAGGATGGGGAAACCTCTTCCTGTGCTTGAGAGGAAAAGGCCAGGCTACTTGCCGGTAATGTCCCTTATGGAAGTGAAGGATAACTAGTGTATGGACAGCCCATTACATATCCTCCTTCATAAAGTCTGATATCCATGGTAGAGCACAAAACTAAGAAGAAATCCCTTGAACCCCTACAGTGGCTGCTTAAATGATGGCCCTTCCCAGTCAACTGTCACCCCAGTGATATGGAATGAGTGGACTGAATGGTTAGGTAGGGGCTGATGATCAGTAGGTATTGAGTGCAAAGACTGAAAAAATAAAAAAATGCTTAGAATAAGCAGACTTAATATTAGTGTATGGCTGTAAGACATTTCACAGCATATTTATGGAAAAGAAATGCAAGTAGAAAGTGACCATAAATTGTTATTATATTCAGAAGTCATTGCATAAGGCATAATCCCACTAGGCTAGTAGCCTGTTTTCCAGGAAGACCTACTACTCACATTCTAATGGTTAAGTTGAAAATGCAATGCAGACCGCAAAACATTTGATGAAGAAGTCACAGAACAATAACAGTGGTAGTCTATATGTAGTAATAAATGTTATTTGGCATTACTGCAGTATAGACTACTCTGTTAGAAGATGTTAGTCTATCACCTGCTGAGCTAGTGATGGGCCATGGATTAAAAGAAAGGATTCTTACACCTTTTTTGTTGACTACTAAAAATGAAGCCATATTCAAAAAAGAGTAGGACAAAAATTTGTGAAGACAATGATTTAACTATTATAAGCATGCTGAGCTTGTTTTTTATTTCGGTAAAGGAAAACAGGTAATATGTCAATGAATCTGCTATGAGAAGCAGCCTGATACAGTTGATGTTAGGTAGTCCAATCTCACCTTCATTTTTACACATGGAAGGGTGAGATGGACTACCATCATGGAACGTTATGGTGAGTACATAACTTCTTTTTTATTGAAATGTGTGCAGATGACATAGTGCTGAGAAGAAATATGAGAGACATCCAAAGAATGAATATGTCTCAGGATGTCTGTGATGGATAAAACAAAAAAAAAACTTTGTTCATGATATTTCAAGGTTTTCCAAGGTGTGTAGAGGGATGTCCAAAGAAATGTCTACTGAGTCTACTGAGATGTCTGCACAGATGGTCCAGAAAGATGAGAGAGAACTTCTAACTGATTTGTCACACATACACATAAAGTTGAGACTCCACATATATCATCATCATCTGTAAAAACCAAAGCAGAGAATTTGCCTTCATTCACAAAGTGTACGGAAGGTCACTTAAGCCATCTAAATGTTGTAATAATTCATAAACTACAAAGCAGTATGCTTCCTTGAAATTTCATAAATGTGTGTTTCTGAGTGCTATTTACATCTATAATCTAATATTGCTAAAGAAAAAAGCAATTATTTTTTTAAGTCAGTAGTGCAAAACAAAAAATAAATTAGTGTACCTTACTGACATAAATTACTGCATGTTAATATAAAGTAATAAATCGTTATAAGTGCATTATGTTTAATTTACCTTAAAGAAATACTATAATATTTTACATAGAAAAAGGAAAAATGTAAAGGTATGGGTATGTCTTTTTAAAAGACTGGAATCTTTAACACTGTTCGGAGTACCAGTACGTGACTCATGGCCTGGTTTCCTGTATACTGTTGTGAAGTCAGAAAGCAAAGTTAATGGAGCTGGCACCACATCATATCATGTTCATCTCATTCTTTTTTAGTATTTGCACCCTAGATCTCATATTGTATACCTGTTAAGCTGTCTGATTTGTGCTTTGGGAATTTGAAATTATTGTTATGGATGTGAGAAACTCCAGAAACTCTGTTGAAAGCACTTTGGGAGTGCCCTGTGATGAAAGAGATGGGAAGAAAGCTCCAAGAGAATATGGGCTTCTTGCTGCCTTATTCTAAATGTTTAACCCTCTTCCCGGTGCATGTATTGTAGGAGATTATTTATAGCCAAGATGGCAAGGTTAATCATACCAGTGGCCCTTTGCCTGACAATTGCATATATACAATGTCAAACATTTTCAGAATGTTTGCTGTTTGGCAGTGGAAGTTTTTGAAACTATAAGACTATATGTCAGGTAAGGAATCAAAGACAGCATCCTAAAGATTCAGACAACAGAAGAAGTAAAAAAGCTGAAAATTAATGTGTATAAAATAGTAGTGGGACCAGTACCTCTGCATGGTACAGAAACCTGGACAATGAAGGCAGGGCAATTAAGGAAGCTGGCAGTAATAGAGATGAAGTGCCTGATATAGGTGGTAAGATGCATACTGCAGGACCAATAAATGCATGAAGTAATCAGAGCAGAAGCCCAAGTAGCTGCAATTGCACAGAAGGTCAAAGAAAACAAATTATAGTGGTTTCAGGCACATGTACAGGAAAGCAGAAGACAATCTGTTGACGAATCTTTGGGCCAGATAGGAAGAAAGCAACAGGAAACAAGGATATCCAACCAAGAGATGGATGGATTGTGTGAGGGAAGACCTGCAACAGACTGTCAAAAAAGGTAGTTGAGAAGCGCTGAATCAAGAGAGATGCAGCAGTTTACAAGACGCTGTGACTCCATGTTGAAAATGAGAGGAAGGGGGTTAATAATATTGATGATGATTTTTAAAGGTTCAGACTGGCTGGTTGTAAAATCAAGAAGGACAGATAGTTTTACATGAGAATAACAGGCTTTAATGGAGTCAGAAGTGTTCACAGGGTTTCATGTAGCCTGATGAGTACCCAAGAAATAATTTATGCAAGTAAAGAAAAGACAGGAGGTGTTTTCCCCTAAGCTTTCTTTCACTTCTTTACCTTCACAACTCACAATGCAAGTAAAGTTTTACCTTCACAACTCACAACTTGGAGAATATATCTAGCAAGGGATTAGAACCAGGTAGGTTAGAGTGTGGTGTGGTAGGTCATACTTGGTTGTGAATAAGTTTGTTTAAATGCATAACAACACTGCATGGATGGATCTGATGTTGTCATTTTTATTCATTCCTCATCTGATGGGTCTCAGATCTGTCCTCAGTTCCAGGTCAGTTGCATTTACTAGACTCTTGGATATCACTACAGATGTGGATCATTGTCGCTGAGCTTTGGGTTGTAGTTTTTTGCCAGCAAGTGTGACTTCATTTCTATTTTCCTTATAGTTCTATCTGTCTTAATCACATCTTCCTCTTTTACCATAGTTTTTCAAGTTTCTTCACATGAAGTGCAAATTTTGTTTCTCTCTTCTTTTTCTACCCTCAGTAGTTCTCCGTACCATTCTTGGTACTTTTTATTTTACTTTTATCAATTTCTTTGTCCCCTTCAGAAGGAAATATTTTTTTTCTACTATTGTTGGTAGTTCCCTGTCGTTTCTTTAAAAAAAAAAACACAGACACACACCCAAACCACTGCAGAAAAAAAATAAAGGTGAACCACACCTACAGACTGAAAAAAACATTTATTTTATCATGTCTTGATGTTACCTACATTTAACACCACTTTTGGATTCTATATACTTCTTTATATTTTAAATGCAACTCCAGAGTCTGCCCACATGGGGTCTGGCATCTTGATTTTTTTAGCCTGCCTGTAGGTATCCCACAATGCAGTGTTGGCTTTAAAATATTACATCATAGCTCCTAAACTCCTGTCATTGCACTGACTTTACATGTGTTTTCATGTATATCTTGCTTTCTTTTAGTCAGTCAGGTTTAATTACCATTTCTTGCTTTTCAGTGACTACTTAAAAGACAAACAGGGATAACCACACACAACAGTATTCTCACTACCTGTTACTTCTTTTTCTTTCTGAAGTGGCCAGTTTCCATTCTTTTGATATGCCTGCGTTGTAGTCCTTAAACTCATATCTCCTCCCCTAAACACCTCCTCTTTGTATCTGTCAAAGTGCCAAAGGTAATTTGAGCTGTTTGCTGCTGTGATTGATAGCTCATAGCGGGATACACAATTCATGTACTGTTGCCTTGTACTATCCACCTACTTACTGTGGGACACTTATTTTTCCTGCACTATAACCTCTTTCTGTCCTCAAATTTTAATACTTACTACCTACTAACTGATAACACATTTTTTGGCAAACCTTCCAACTTCATTTTTCAGGGATTCCTGAGAAAGCAAAAAACTGATATTGTTAATCCTCGTTCATTCCTTACGTGTGGGTAGTCTGTTCCGACCTGAGAACAGAGCCGGCCATCTTCCAAACTCATGCCAGCCACAACTCTCGAGCTAAACTCTTACCCAGAATTCCCCTTACCCTGTTACCCCAGATTTAGTTTGCCGCATCGCCATTTGGTCATTTCAAGCTACTTCTCTTGAGCTAAGTACAATATTTTTCATCATACCTAAGTTCTAAGACAGCTTTTTCACAAAAAAGTCATTAGATAGTTATCTCTTACCTTATCACATTTAGCGAAAACCTTTTTCAATCCTTTTCAACTCTTCTTCTGTTCTTACTGTGAGGTCATTCCTTTTTTTACCATCGTTGGTAAACCCCTTTCCTTTTTACCTTCGGGTATTTCTTGTACCATTGCTGGTATTTTTCTGGTTCCACCTTCTTTCCTTCTAACCATGGCAGATAAAAAAGGTAGTTCAGGGTTTAAAAGATGTTTGGATTGTGGCCATAAATTACCTACTTCAGATGCACATTCCCTATGTGTCTACTGCTTGGGGGTGCCTCACTTAACAGTTGACCCGCCTTGCGGGATTTGTAAGAACTTTTCTGACAGGACGTTAATTGAAAGGAAAAATAAATTAATATTGAAGAGGCTACTTAAATCTCCCTTTTCAGAGGCTATTTCTGGGTCGCAGGCTTCAACCCCTCCAAGATCCCATAAGAAAAAGAGTGATGAACAAAAAAAGGCCAAGTGTCTTCCTTCGTTCCCAGCTGGGGACTCTCAGGAACCGAGACCTAAGAAAGCTAAGCTTTCCAGTTCAGATTTGACTTCTCCGGCTCCAGCTCTTTCAGTGGCCAGATCTTCGGCACTGAGGCCACTGGCGCCATCTGCGACTTTGGCACCGACTAGTGTGCCCCATACCGCATTGGTACAGAGGAGCTCCTCTGTTCAGACTCCATTACCGGCACCGACTGTTCAGTCGATGCAGACTGTTACGACGTCGATGGATGTTACAACGCCCCTTCCTTTTTTGGCTCCGACAACTTACCCGGCACCGACTACCCTCTGTACCGACCATTCAGGTTTCGTCATTGATGTTTTTGGCTCAGGCCTTAGTGCCGACAACCACTTCGGTACCGACCTCATCGTTGGTGGAGACCATGCCTTCGGCACCGATGATTTCCTTGGTGCAGACACCAGTAGTTCAGATCATTACAGCTCCATTGTTTTCCGTGTAGACCCCCCCCTGTGGTGGGCACCGAGCTTGCTCTGTCCTTGGATAGACCTGACTCTCCCTCAGCCATGTCCATGAAATCCACTAGAAGCCTCTCTGAACACAATGCATTGCGTCTTGTGGATCACTTGCTTTTGGCCAGAGGTATCCCGCCCCCCAGGACCTATCCTTCCTCGGGAGGTGATCACCCTTTACCAAAGACCCCTACTTATTCTCCTCCTTCATTGCCTTTGAAGCTCCTTGATATAGCACAGTCTTCCCCCACTACGGTTCCCTTTATGGACCTCACTAAGGAGCCGCAGTTGCCTTTGTGGCAGGAGTCTCTTGCCACTGCCCAGGATGTCATCTGTAGTATACATACCTTGGCGTTTCACAGCCATCCAGGGACTCCTGGTCAGCAGGCTGAGCCACTTGGGTGAGGGGTGACCCCTGCCATGGGTCCCCACCCCTCTTCAGGTGGACTGGCCTTCCAGCAAATGGAGAGGGTTCTTGCATTGGTTGGCGGCCCTGTGCTATCTCTCTCCCCACCCTCCTCTGGACCGCAATGCACACAAGCCGCTCCTAGTGGACACTGGGCGCAAGAGCCTCAGGACATACTCCCACAGGAGACCCCTTTTGTGCTGTCTTCCTCAGCTTCTCCCACTGAGGAAGTTCATCAAAAGAGCTCATGCAAGAAGAAGCACATGAACTCCACAGAGGAGTCCCTTACTGAAGACAAAGACTTTGATGATGGGGAAGGGTCCCCTTGATAACCCTCTGAGGTACCCTTTGGTGATATCCTTGAAATCCTTAAACAAAGAGGTGATTGGCAGCCCTCTAACCCAACCTCTGAAGAGTCTGTGTTCCTGCCCGGCCCCCTACCTCCTGGGTTACTCCACCTGCCGACGAACTTGTCAGGCTCATCGTGCAGCATGTGTGGAAGGCTCCTGACACCGTTGAGGCCATTCCCCGGAGGCCAGATAAAATTTTGTCCCCTCCTGCTAGTGATCCCCATTGGTCTAAAGGTCTTCCTGTAGATGCTTTGGTGGTGGCGGCCGGAACTAAAAAGGACCTGGTGGGAGAAGAACTGTCACACTGTCCATCCGCCCAACAAAGAGTTCCGGGCTCTGGACAGAATAGGGAAGCGTACCTTTGCATCAGCGACCTTTGCAGTCAAGTCCCTGAACTATATGGCACATTTTACCAGGCTTCAAAGCAACTTAATTTCTGAGCTCTCTAAAACCTTGGCTGGAGCTGTATCTGATGAGGTCCATGACAAAGTGGCCTCTTAGCTAGCCACCATCGAATCGATATCTAACTCCTCCATGCACCTGATATCTCATGCATCAGAAGGAGCAGCTAGAGTGGCGGGTTCAGGCATTGTTCTGAGATGCCATGCCTGGATGCGCTTGTGTGATTTCGTGGAACCCTTCAGGGCTTCCTTTCTCAATGCTCCCATTGAAGCCTCTTTGTTGTTTGGACCCAAGGTTAAAAACATACTGGCTAGATGTGAACAGGACGGTAAGACCCTTTCTGCTGTGGGTGTTCGTTATTCTTCCCCTCAAAGGGCTTTCTCCAGAAACCAGAAGAGTGGGAAGATATCGCACAAAAAGTCTAAAGGTTCTTTCCGTGACACACAGGCCAAGTTCTCCTCTAGAGGCAGAGGGGGAAACTCACAGGGAAGACGCCCTTTTTGGGGCAGAGGGGGGTCCGTGTAACCAGGGTTCCAGGGATTCTTTCCCGGGCCAATCCTACCAGCACTTCTGAAGAGCGTCCCAACTGCTTTCCTCTGGAAGTGGTTGGGGGTCGTTTCTCTTTGTACCCTTCTGCCTGGCTAACCATTGCCACCAATTCTTGGGTACAAAGGATAATAACCAGAGGTTATCATGTCCCCTTTGACCTTTGTCCCACTCCCCTAACAAGCTTACCCGACATTTTACCCAGTCAAAAAGAAGCAGCAGCATTACATATTTCAAAGCTGCTAAGAAAAAGAGTCCTCCAGATAGTCCCTCCAGACCAGATAGGATCCGGATTCTACTCTACTATTTTTGGTGCCAAAAAAAAAAATGGGGACTGGAGACCAATTTTGGATCTCAGTGTATTGAACAAGTTTGCAAAGGTACAGAAATTCTGGATGGTCACAATACAGTCTATCCTTCTGCTTTTGGAAAAAGATGATTGGATGTGCTCGATAGATCTTCAAGATGTGTACTACCACATAAAAGAGGACAGACCATCAAGAAGATTCCTTCATTTCCATGTGGGAGCCAGTCATTACCAGTTCAGAGT
The DNA here is from genome assembly GCF_019279795.1 of Protopterus annectens. Classification (NCBI taxonomy): domain Eukaryota; kingdom Metazoa; phylum Chordata; order Ceratodontiformes; family Protopteridae; genus Protopterus; species Protopterus annectens. The sequence continues at coordinate 847,692,275 of NC_056731.1, forward strand.
ACTGCCCTTTGGACTCTCTACAGCCACCAGGGTGTTCACAAAGTGTATGGCAGTTGTCACAACTCACTTACAACTACAAGGATTCCAGGTGTTTCCATACCTAGACGACTGGCTCATCTCCACCCCCCACCAGACATCTATTGGAAGAAGCCCTGGTATACTCTCTCCTCATTGCAGAAAGGCTAGGCATAACCATGAACTGGCTAAAATCCAATCTCACCCCATCTCAGTCCACAGAATTCATAGGGGTCATCTTGAACACAAAGAATTGCAGAGTATCCATTCCAGAGCACAGAATTGTAAGGATAAAGCAGCAACTGATTCCAATCCTTTCAAGGGAGAAATCCGAAGCTCATTCTGTTCTTCAGCTGTTGGGTTCCATGGCAGCCTCCATTACTACTGTCCACCTGGCCAGGTTTCACATGAGACTTCTACAATGGCTACTACTCACCCAGTGGTATCCCTTTCAGTACCCTCTTTCAGCCAAGATTCGAGTAACTGACAGGTGCAAGCAAGATTTAAATTGGTGGGTGGAGCACAATCTGTCACAGTGGTCTTGCCCCTTCTCCCCCCAACAGCCCAAGGCCACAGTGACCACGGACACCTCCCTGATGGGGTGGGGGGGCTATTTCAGGGACAAACAGTCCAAGGTACTTGGTCCGAAATGGAGGCCCATCTGCATATAAATGTTCTAGAGCTGAAGGCGGCGCTTCTGGCGTTGCAAGCATTCCATCCCCTGCTGCCGTCTGGGACTATTGCGATACAATCAGACAACACGGTGGTGGTCTGGTACATCAACAAACAAGGTGGAACCAAATCTTACTCTCTCTGTTGGGAGGCCATGAGGATATAGCAATGGGAGATGGCTACCAACCGCTTTCTTCTAGCAATGCACATTCCTGGGAGTTCCATCGTGATAGCAGACAGACTCAGCAGGGGTATTCTACAACCTCACGAGTGGTCCCTGAATTCTTTGGTAACGGCGGAGATTTTCAACCGCTGGGGTCTTCCTTGCTGCGACCTTTTTGCGTCCCCGACTAACTACAAATGCAGCAACTATTTCACCCTGATTCCCCCTCCGGGGCAGTCACCCAGGGACGCTGTAGTCCAGGATTGGCCATCGGGTCTACTTTATGCATATCCACCTCTCCCCCTCATTCCCCAGTTTCTATAGAAAGCCTGCCGGTTGAAGAGCAAAGTAATCCTCATAGCACCATATTGGCCTCGTCAGATTTGGTTACCCTTCCTTTGGCCTCACCTGCTAGATCAACTGTGGATTATCCGTCCAACTCCGGGGTTGATCTCCTATCCACAGAATCTGATTCACCCCCATTTGAACAGCCTGAAGCTCACAGCTTGGCTCCTTCAATTCCTTTGATTGCCAGGCAGAATGGTCTTTCTTTGCCAGTACATGACATCCTTATTGCATCTCATAAGTCTTCCACCAGAATTACATATCTCATCAAGTGGAAAAGATTTACTATTTGGCTGAAAGAAAAACAGGTAGATACTTTTTCAGCACCAGTGTCAATAGTACTGGAATATCTGTCTGCCTTATTCCATTCCGGTTTATCTGCCTCTACTATTAGAGTTCATTTGGCCGCAATATCTAATTTTCATGATGATGTCCAAGACTCTTTTCTTATGTCACACAAATTATGCAAGACTTTCATAAAAGGCGTGAATCCTCTAAAACCCCCTTTTAGAGAACCTACTCAACCATGGGGCGTGTCATTAGTCCTACAAGCTTTGACAGTGTTACCTTTCGAACAGCTTCTTCTTGCAACCTCAAATATTTGTCATGGAAAACCTTGTTTTTGGTCGCCATTACTTCTTCCAGATGTATCTCTAAACTTCAAGCCTTATGCATCAAGAGACCATATTTGATTTTTCATAGAGATAATGTCTTTGAGAACTAATCCTTCCTTTCTGCCAAAAGTGATCTCTGAAATGGCCATTAATCAAACCATTGAATTGCCAGTTTTCTTCCGCAGTCATTCAAACAGAGAAGAGTATTGCCTACATACCCTAGATATTCACAGGCAAATTCACTTCTACTTGAACAGGACTAAGGCTTCTCGTAAATCAGGCCAGTTATTTTTGGCCTATTCTGGATCTAGATTAGGATGTGCTGTTGCTAAGGTCACATTGGCTAAATGGTTAAAAGGCTTGTCATCTTCTTTCGGCTGTTCCCGTTAGGGGTTGCCACAGTGGATCATCTTTCCATTTCTTCCTGTCCTCTGCATCTTGCTCTGTCACACCAACCACCTGCATGTCCTCTCTCACCACACCCATAAACCTTATCTTGGGCCTTCCTCTTTTCCTGTTACCTGGTAGCTTCATCCTTAGCATATTTTTCCCCAATATACTCAGCATCCCTCCTCAGCACATGTTTAAACCAACGTAATCTTGCCTCTCTGGCTTTGTCTCCAAACCTTCCAACCTGGGCTGACCCTCTAATATAGTTATTCCTAATCCTGTCCACCCTCATCACAGCCAGTGCAAATCTTAACCTCAGCACATCCAGCTCTAACTCCTGCCTTTTTGTCAGTGCCACTGTCTCCAACCCATATAACATAGCTGGTCTCACTACCCTCTTGTAGACCTTCCCTTTCACTCTTACTGGTACTTGTCTGTCACAAGTCACTTCTGACACTCTTCTCCACCCACTCCATCCTGCCTGTACTCTCTTCTTCACCTCTCTTCCTCACTCATCATTACTCTGAACTATTGATCCCAAGTATTTAAACTCATCCACCTTTGCCACCTCTACTCATTGCATTGTCACCATTCCTCTATCCTCATACATATATTAGGTTCATAGGTTCATACTAGGCTATCTGCCCTGGGGCACTTATAATAGCCTGATTGTGTTTGGCTTATGCCACCCCTTGATTTGTGTATACTGTGCCCTTTTTAAAGTTTAGTTTACTGTGCCTCTGTCTAATAGTGACACGGAAGTAATCCCCTGGACAAACCTATGATCCCCCATCCACTCATCAAGATTCTTCTTGAAGAGAGTCAATGAGGTGCTCTGCCTAACATGAATTGGAATTCTATTCAAGAGCGAAGGGCGCCTCTGGGTTATGAATCTGTCCCTCCAGCATGTTCTTTTTATTTCTGTGCTGAGGTTCAAGTCCCTTGAGCGCGTGGCTCTAAGGGATTTAGATTTACTGAGATGGAGCATGTCCATTAATTCTGGGTTGGACATAGCTTTACATGTCAGGCATAGATCGCCTCGAAGTAGGTTGTATGCAACTGAGTAGAGCTGGAGTTTTTTTTAACCAAGCAGCAGATGGCATCTGTTTGAGTCCCTTGATCCTCCTGGTGAGGTACTTTTGGGGTCTTTCTAATTGCTGCAGGTGTCGGGTAAGGTACATCCCAAAGGGGGCATTGTATTCTATGATGGGCCTGATGAGGGATGAATAAAGGGCACGATTACCTCTCTTGATCTAGATGTGAATCCTTTCATGATGAGGTGGGCTATGTAGAAGGTCTTTCTAACCACTTTGGCAATGTGGTTGTCAAAGGAGAGATTGCTATAAACTTGGGTCCCCAGATCCCTAATTACTTTCTCTGTACTTAATGGGTTACCACCTATGTGGTAATTTGTGGGCACATTGTTTTTGCCAAAGGGTATGACTATATACTTTTTGGCATTTAGCTTTAGACCATGGCTCTGGCACCAGTTATCCGTCTCTGCAAGACCTTTTTGAAGGATGTTTGTGTCAGCTGGAGAGTCGATTATGGCGCCCAGTTTGCAGTCATCTACGAACTTGGTGAGCCATAGTCCTCCCACGTTGGCCTGTACCTCAGAAAAGTAAAAACCGAACAAGAGCGGTCCCAGGACAGAACCTTGTGGGATGCCACTTGTGACTGGTTTCGAGTCTGACATGGCTCCAGCAACTCTGACTCTGTGGGTTCTGTCTTTGAGCCAGTTTGCGACCCATCTTGTGACATGGGGGTTTATATTTAGGCTGGATAGCTTATCTATGATGCCCGAGTGGGGTATTGTGTCAAATGCCTTTGCGAGGTCCAGATAGGCTGTGTGGACTACCTTCCCTTCATCTATGGCCTTGGTGACTGTTTCGAAGAAGTCGACCAGGTTCAAAAGACAGGATCTGCCCTTGAAGCCAAATTGGGTAGGATCTAGTGTCTGTAGGTCCCCAATGTCTTTGTTTATGAGTTCCATGATGATCCTCTCCATAGCCTTGCAGACTAGGCTAGTCAGGCTTATGGGGCGATAGTTTCCAGGATCCGTAGAGGCGCCACCTTTGTGGAGTGGGACCACTGTTGCTGTACGCCATTCTTTGGGCACATATCTTGTAGTGAGGCTGAGATTGTACAGCAGTTTTACTAGAGGGATTAGTTCTTCTTGGAGTTCATGTAGGACGCAACCCGGGACGCCATCTGGTCCCATGGAAGCAGTGTTTTTTGCTTTGGAGAGGGCGGCCTTCACCTGAGCATCAGAGATGTTTGGGAGGCTGCACTCTGCCGGGATAGATACTTGCTCTTTTGGGGGAGAGGAGGTGGAGAAGTTTGCACTGAACCGGTCTGCCAGGATATTGGCGATGTCTGTGGGTTCAGTGTATTTTTTGTCGTTTAGAATCAACTCAGAACAAGTCTGGGAGTTGCATCCCATGTTCCTAACATAACTGAAAAAAGCCTTATGATTGTCTTTAGTGTCCTGTGTAATTTTTCTCTTGAAGCTGGCCTTGGAGGATTTTATGAGGGATCATAATTTTTTGCTAGTACTGATCAGAGATGCCTTCCCTTGTAGGGATTTTGCTCTATCATGTAGTAGCTTTCTCTTTCTGTGGTACAATTTATTTATTTATTTTTTGGTGGCTGGGGTCCACCAGACTGGATGCCTGCCGTTGGATCATTGGGTCTTGATTTTGTTTGGGATAGCATGATCCATGCATTCCTGGAGATGTCCGTAGAATGCGTTTATATAGGATTCTGCAGTTTGGGCCGTAGTTTCCAGTGGCCCTGGGGCCTTGAAGGATTCCACTTCGGTTTTGAGAAGTGTGAAGTTCGCTTTTGAGAAGTTTTTCACTGTGGTTTTCTGGGCTGGGGGTGGGGTCGGGATGTGGATATCCAGTGAAATTAATTTATGGTCTGATCTTACCAATGAGGGATATACTTCTGGTATGGAGCATAGAGTCCCCATGTTGGTAATGATCAGGTCTAGTATGTTTTCCCCTCTTGTGGGAGTGGTGACTAGTTGTTCCATAGCATTTGAGTTTATAAATTCCAGGAACCTTTGGGCTAAGGTGCTGGGGCTTGAGTAATGCTCCCAGTCTATGTTTGGGTAGTTGAAGTCGCCCAATATAATGGTGTTCGGTGAGATCTTCATGTTCTCCAATGTTTTCAGGAAAGCCGAGTGGGATTCCTGACTTTGAGAGGGTGGTCTGTAGGATGCTATAAACAGAAAAGCAGTCTTGCCCACTGTCAGTTGCACATGGATGGTCTCCGATACTTCGTGCAATGCCACTAACCTGGAGGTGTGGATATCCTTGATAAATATGGAAACTCCCCCTCCTTTTGTGGTTTGGTCTGGGTTTTGGGGCCGAAAAGCATGATATGAGGTATAACCTGGTAGTGCTGGGGTGCTCTCTGGAGCCTTGAACCAGGTTTCTGTCACTGCACAGATGTCATTGTTCTCCATACTGAGGAGAGCTTCGAGTGCGTGCATCTTGAGGTTGACTTCTGGCGTTCAGCAGCATTACCCTTAGTTTCTTGTTCCTTGTGCTGTCAATGGAGGTGGGTTTGACTTTTGAGCCTTGCCTAAAAAAGGCACTATGGGGGTGGCAAGAGCCTTTGCCAATATCCGAAAGCCCAGGGGTGACCGGTGCAAGCCATCCCTAGCGAAGCAACGTGGCTTGTCGAGCATGTCATCCCAGGCTGACAGACACTGGATCCCCTTTGAATGACACCAAAATTTTAGCCAGTTGTTAAAATCGATCATTTTGTCTTTATACTGTGGCATCATTCTAGATGAGAGTAAGATGCTGCTCAAGGTCAGGGTCATACCGGCCTGGGCTACATGATCAGAGAGCTCCTCTGCCTCTTTTCATGTAGTCGAGTGAGGTACGTCTCAGGTCATTCACGCCAGCATGTACAATGACTGAGTCATATTTGTATTTGCTTTGGAGTGACCTGAGTGCTTGCGTTATGTGGCGGATCCTAGCGCCTGACAGGCAGCTCACTGTGACCTTCTCTTTATTCAGCCTGGTGAGCGGGACGTCAGTGTGTCTGACAATAGAGTCACCTATTATAAGAGTATCAGGTGTGTTATTCAGCCTTAAGGGCTGTGACTGCTTGGCACACTGACTTTGTGTGCTTTGTGTTGTATGTGTTTTGTTTTGGGGTAGCGTTTGCTTGGATGTCTGCTTTGGAGGTCTCTGTTGCTTAGGTAGATTTTTATTTAGAGCCTCTGAGTATGTTTTTGTGTTTTTATATGTTTGGTTCGCTGTTGTGGTGGGACTATGTGATACTTGAATTGTGTTGCGTGAGGTTACCTTCTCCTCCTGACTGGTTACACCAGTTTTGAGATGAGAGAGCTCAGCCTCCAGTTTGGCTATATGGTTGCATCTCTCACATATATTTGAACCTGTTTGGAGGAGGAGAGGGTTGTCCGTGTACATGAGACAGTTGTAACATTGCCTCAAAATTCCCAGATTCACCAGCTGGACTGGAGAGGAAACCATTGACTGACCTTTGGACATGCTAGAGTAATATAGGGAACTGAATTAAAACGGACCAATAGGGGACAAGGTAATCGTAGAGAGTACAAGAGTAAGTAGTGCTTATGGTTTATTAGTGCTAACTTGTAAGATTACTTATTTGGACCAGTGAGGGGCCTTAGAATGAGAATATGGTGTTTAATTTGAGAGATAGAGCAGTTCTAAAGGAAAAAGTGAAGAGCAGACTTTGTGGAGCCAGGAATAGTTTAAACCCAATTCGGCGGCGCTGCCCGATGTTGCGCAATGTGCAAACGAGGGTTTTAAGAGAGGGAGATCAAGGAGTTTGGAATTGACCCAAAATGGCCAATAAAACTACAATTTCAAGGCAGTAACCACTCCCACAGGGGCAGGCAGGCTGCTCAATGTTTATCACTGCCACTGATTGATGAACACAGAGACTTCCCTTTAGCCCAAGCAAACAATGGCCTCCAAGAAGCTTACAAACAGTTCAGAACAGCAAATCTGTAACTCAACTTTTTTTAAATCTCAGTAAAGTGGGAAAAAAGCAAGATTTTTTTTTTTTTTTTAAGGAAAGCAGAGGTTCACAAGTATCAACAAGTTAGAACAGTGCAGTAAATGACCCCACAATTGAGTGCTAGGCCAGAGGCAGATAAAATGCAAGTTTTAAGAAAAAAACGATTTTAAAAATAAGTGCACGCAGGAAATTCAGTAATCAGCTCTAGGTTGTGTTCTAAATACAGTTACCAACACAGAAATCAAGTTTAACAAGCCAGAAAATGCTCAAAAGTAGGCGGCAATGCAGAAAAACTTAACAAGTAATCTGAAGCAAAATACTTAAAATCTCAAAAGTGGCTCCTTTCTTCTCTCAGCGTTTTCTCCTCTTGGTGGGTGCTTCACCAACAGCCAACAAGTCCGAAAAGACGCCAAAACCACGAGGCAATCGGGTTTTAAGAGAGGGAGATCAAGGAGTTTGGAATTGACCCAAAATGGCCAATAAAACTACAGTTTCAAAGCAGTAACCACTCCCACAGGGGCAGGCAGGCTGCTCAGTGTTTATTACTGCCACTGATGAACACAGAGAATTCCCTTTAGCCCAAGCAAACAATGGCCTCCAAGAAACTTATAAACAGTTCTGTCTTAGTCCTGCTGACCTTCAATTCCTCTTCTCTCTGGAGCATATCTTCATCTCTCCAGGGTCTCCTCCAACTGTTCCCTACTCTCACTACATATCTCAATGTCATCTGCAAACATCATAGTCCACAGGGACTCCTGTCTGATCTCGTCTGTCAAACTGTCCATCACCACTGCAAATAAGAAAGGGCTCAAAAGACTGCATAACCTTTATTTATAGAAAACGTAATATACCTTTAACTACTACCATAAAGGCTCATTCTACAAGATCGGTGGCAATTTCTGCTGCCTTCCATGCCAGAGCCTTCTTGCATGACATTTATGCAGCTGCAACTTGGGCTAGTGCTCATACCTTCATCAATCATTACAAGTTGGATTTGGCCTCCAGGGGAAGAGCATCTTTTGGTTCTATGGTGCTCAGGAATGTCCTTCCATGAGAGCCTCCCAGGAATAAAGGTAGCTGGGGACTCTGTCTCACATGTAAAGAATGAACGAGGATTAACAATATCAGATAAAGAAGTTATGTCTTACCATAACGTTCCATCTGTATTGTTGATCCTCGTTCAGTCATTACGACCTTCCCTCCTTCCCCCTCCTGTGGCTTTTAGTAGATCTCACCGTCCAGTTCTGTTTGGTCATTTGACCAGAGGTAGCCTCTACCTTCTTTTGACTTGCAAACTCAGTCTGAGGTAATAAGGAGAGGGGAATTCTGGGTAAGAGTTTAGCTCGAGAGTTGTGGCTGGCACGAGCTTGGAAGATGGCCGGCTCGGTTCCAAGGTCGGAACTGACTACCCACACGTAATGACTAAACGAGGATCAACAATACAGATGGAACATTATGGTAAGACATAACTTCTTTTTCTTAAATAATTGCTTCACAAAGGCTGTAAAAAGTAAAACACTGTGTTTTATATAGCAATGTGATGCACTTAAAATAAGATTTTTTGCATCAGAGTGTATTTTCTAAACAATAGAAATGCCTAACATATAAAGCTATGTCAAACCCAGAGTTGTTGGACATGCTATACCTAAAGAAATCCCAACCCCTCCAAGCTACATGCTCTAGGGACCTAAACCTTGTCACAACAATAAACAGGACACGCTGGAGGGATAGATTCCTGTCCCAGAGACTTCCTATACTCTGGAACAAGCTACCCATCTATGTCAAGCAAAGTTCTTCATTAGCACTCTTCAAGAAAAATCTTGATGAGTGGATGGGAAATAGGAAATACACCCCGGGGATCACTTCTGTGTCTCTGCTGGACAGTGGCACAGGAAAATAACTTTCTTGGGTGGCATAAGCTATGGTACCTTGCTGGCTAGGTTTATGTAGGCCCTTGGGCCGATAGCCTAGTACCTACCTGTGAACCTAAGTGTAAACTATTGCATTATTGACTTATCAGTAATCACCACTGGTTATCTGAGAAATTATAAGGGTCAGATAAAAAGCAAGATTAAAAAAACTCTTGAGCATTCTTCAAAATCAGGGACATTTGAGATGTATGGTCTTGGGCTGCTTACCTCTTATTTTGCTATTGTCTGTATTTGCTCCTTGTAATCTGTCTCTTGCAACTGGATAATACGCCAGAATGCCATGCTCTCATAAGGTTGTTAAGCTAAAATACAGTGCTGTCATAAGGATGCAACTTGGAGGAGTTATCCAGTTTGTCTGCAGTAATTTTCATAAACCAGTAAATTGTTATTAATGCATCTTCTCCAATTTATTTTTCACATATTGTAACTCAGTATGCAATGTTTTCTTTCTGATTCCAGTGACTTCAGTTTTTCATTCCTCTTTATAACTCCATCCCACATATTACAATTTATTGTGTTTAGGTAAATATTTATTCCCTTCCCTTTTTAATTCCAAGATACCACCATTGGTGTTTCTTAAAGTCCCATATCACTTATTACAATGAAAGTGAAGTTGTTTATTATAAAGACAACCAGGTTCATATTTGTGCATCAGACAGCAGATGAAACAACATGCACTGACTAGGCAAATACTGCCTTGCTTGGATACAGTGCATTACTTTTCCACCTTGAGTGCCTTCTGTATGGCAACAGACCTTACCTGTACTAAATGACCGTGTTAAATACTGAATTCACAAAAGCCTACTATTCTACATTTCTTGGCATTGAATGTTAGGCTGTGACTCTGGCAGCAGTCATTAGTGTGCATCAGGCCTTTTTGGAGAGTATCTGTGTCTTTGGGGGATTCTATGAATGTGTCTAGTTTGCAGTCGCCTTTGAACTTGTTCATCCAGAGGCCAGTGACTTTAGACTTTACTTTAGAGAAGCAGATGCCAAAAAGGAGCTACTCCAGCACCAAACACTTGCTGACTCTGCTAGCCACTGTCCTTTTTTGCAGACTTCCTGGGACTTGTCTATAAGCAATCTGATTGTCTAGTAGGTGACGTAGGCTTTTACACCTAATCTTGTGAACTTGTCTACAATGTTCGAGTGGGGTATGATATAGAATGCCTCGACAGGTCAAGGTAGGTCATATGCATAATTCTGCCCTCATCCATTACTCTTATGACTTTCTTAAAGTCCACCAGGTTGAGCAAGCATGACCTGCATTTAACTAAATCAAACTGAGTTTGGTCCAGTGTCTGAAGGTTTTCAATGTCATTATTTATAATATCAGTGATAATTCTTTCTATGGCTTCACATACGAGACTAGTCAGACATATAAATCAATAATTACCCTGGTTGGTAGATGGCCTGCCCTTGTGCAGAAGGATATCAGGAGCAGTCCTACATTCATTTGGCATAAAGTCTGTTTGGAGGATATGGTTAAATATTCATTCTAGTGGGCTCTTCAGGTCATTGTTTCCTGCTATGTAGGAGGAATCTTGGGATATTATTAGGATCCATTGATACAGTGTTTTTGGCCTTTTAGAGATCATTGAGAACCTATTCCCTAGTGATAGTTATACTTGGGGTTACTTTTTGAGAGGTGTCAATGGAAGAAAGGAGGATCACTTTATCGCAGTAAATTTGCTATATCCTCTGGCTCAGTATAGGTAGCTTAATTTATAATTAGTTTAGCATATTTTTGTGTATTACCTTTGAGGTTGTTGACATAGCTTAATGATGCCTTGTGATTGTGCTTAGGCTAGGAGGCTACTTTAACTTCATTAAATTTTGCCAGAGTGTCACTTAATAGTAGGTTGTTTGCCTTGGAGTAATTTCTGAAAGTTCCAGATCTGCCTAGTTTCTCAGGTTTTATTTCAAAGGAGACGGCTTCATGGTTTGACCTGATCTGTAAGGATGTTACCGTGTGCGTGCGTGTGTGTGCGTGCGTGTGTGTGTGTGTGTGTGTGTGTGTGTGTGTGTGTGTGTGTGTGTGTGTCTAGGGGGGGCTTGCAACCTTCATGAAGGCTAGGTCAAATATCTTTGCAACCCTAGTGGGCATATGAACTACCTGGAATGTTTGCAGTTGTGCAGGATTCCCAGTTTATAGTGGTGTAGTTGAAGTTCCCCATGAATATGCATGGCTATGATATTGGGTTGACTGGAGAGTTACTCTAGTACATTTCATTACTTCACTGCTTATACACATACAAGCCGGCTCACCAATCCTAGGTAGAGGGAGGCAGCTTGGCTCACTGCTTTGGTTGTTTGGTTGGGAGGTTGCATATACAAATTAGGGCGGCACAGTGGTGCAGCGGTTAACGTTGTTGCCTCACAGCAAGAGGTTCTCCAGTTCGATTCTCGGCTGGGGTGCCTTCTGTGTGGAGTTTGCATGTTCTCCCTGTGTTCGCGTGGGTTTCCTCCGGGTACTCCGGTTTCCTCCCACATTCCAAAGACATGCATCTGGAGCATTTCTCCCCAGGCCTCCGCTGAAAACAGGCTCTATGGAACCTAGTCGGACTTTCCCAGTCAACAAATGTTAAATAAAAAATAAAATAAAATAAAAAATACATTTATTGGTAACCTTACAACAGAAACCATTACCACATCTGCAGAAATGGACAAGTCCCTTACAACCAAGTCCTACTGCACCCCTCCAACAAAAGATGTAGGTCCAGACCACTGAAATGCACTGTTACAGCCATAATGCACCCCCCCAAAAAAAAAACAATGTATAGACCACGATAATACTGCAACATATTATCTCTTTTGCCCTATCACACTGATTGCCTTTTGCTTACAGTACAAGGGCAGAGTAGCTGTTAGACTTCGCTTACAAGTCAGTCTGTGACAAGCCTCAGTGTCATATTATGGCAGCTAGTTCCACAGATGTCCATTCATACAATTGCTGGCATTCAGCAAAAAGGATCCATGCACATCACATCAGGCAGATCACTATCCTAGTGGGACTTACCTGGTCAACAAAAACTAAATAAATAACATACAACATTATTCGTCTGTCCTTTCCACCTCTCTGCTGCTCTCAAAGAATTACTGAAGGGTTACCCAGTTTACAAATTAGTATACTGTACCATTACACTCTGTTTACTAGGATGTACATATGCAGTCTAATCTGAACTACTTGTGTTATTGCTTACATATGTGTCTTTTTAGCTTATGAAATGTTTTCAATTTCATCCGAGCTCACCCTGAACTTGGTCAGTGCTGATCAGTGCACTGTCCCAGTAAACAAATATTACACACACGCGCACATACGCACACACACACACACACACACACACACACACACACACACACACACACATGCGCACACAAACTGTGTGTGTGTGTGTGTGTGTGTGTGTGTGTGTGTGTGTGTGTGTGTGTGTGTAAGGTTTATAATAAATCAAGCTCTACCCACAATTGCAAACAGATAATAGATGACATACAAAATACTAAACAAGGTACCATACAAGAGGCAACACAGTTTCCTCACTATTACATTATTACAGTGAAATATAATCGCAAAATAAAATGTACAAAACACTAAGAACACCTAAATTAGAGCAATAACAAAAACCTGTAACAGGCACTAGTTTCTGCAAGTGATGCAGAAGTGGTTCAGTCCATCACCCAACCGACAAGTAAATGTTGTAGCAAGTGATTAACACACTCAGTGTTACACTACAGAGATACGCAGTGGGTCATGAAGGTGCTGATGGAGTTGTAAACAAACAGCAGAAAGCATGTCTATACATTTACAAAATTAAGAAAGGCACAGTAGAAATCAAAAGCCTAGCCAATTAGCATCATTGATGAGGAATGCAGTTAAGCCATCACTGTAATGGGATTAAAATAGCATCATTTTAGTGTATTTCTGTGCATTATGAAAAGACCTTGCAAACTTAGTTCTGCTTAATTACACATTATTTTGGCTCAGTATGCACTGTATACTTAAGCCCAAGGAATAAATAATGCCTCTGGCCCACCGACCAACATGCTACCAGTAGTCATACTAAAATACCCACCAACAGTGTCAATGCTGAAAATGTGCAACCCAAATCATAACTAGAAACTCTGCTAGAGAAGTACGAAGAACCTTTAATAACATTTTCTTATATAAAAAAAAACAAAGGCAGCATAACCTCCACAGCAACACAGAGATCTCACTTGACAAAAAGCCAAACAGGTGAACATGAAATGGTGTCTTAGGAAAAGTGTTCCATGCCACCTAACCCCATGCTTCCCACTCCTCCTATCCCATACACATTCCACAGAGCCTCCACCCCTGGTTCCTCCCCATATAATCCAGATTATTTTTTAACCCTTTCTGACATTTCTGTATTATTCTTCAGATGCAGGGATATGAACCAGGATGTCTGTATAATAACTACTTTACTTTCATTGTAATAAGTGACATTGGAACTTTAAGAAACACCAATGGCAGTGTCTTGGAATTAAAAAGGGAAGGGAATAAACATATTTACATAAACAAAATAAATAGTAATACGTGGGATGGATTTAAAAAGAGGAATGAAAACGGAAGTGACTGGAATCTGAAACAAAACAGTGAAGGGGGGGCTACATATTGAGTTAAAATGTGTGAAAATGAAATTGGAGGTTATTCAATGTATATTCTATGTTTTGAATTATATTAATTGGCAATGTCTAACTGAAAAATCAAATAAAAATTCTTGGAAAGAAAAATAAATTGGAGAAGATGCATTAAGAATGATTTACTGGTTTAAGAAAATGATTGCAGACAACATGGATAAATCATACAGTTGCAAGAGGCAAATTACAGGGAGCAAACAGTACAATAAAAGGTAAATGGCCCAAGATCTTCTCAAATGTCCCTGATTTTGCAGAATGCTCATGATTTTTTTTTGTGTGTGTAAAATCTTTTATTTATTTTTTTATGAAAACAGATACATTGAACATAACATTGATAACTGACAGGTAACAAATGACCAGTGAATACATTTCTGAGTAATAAAACATAAAAGTAAAATAGTGAAAACGGTTTACACATATGCCAAGAGTCCATTGTTAATTATATATACCAACTTCAAACTAGAATATGTTCAAAAAAGGATTTCAAAAATTCTGTAAAGTGGGTGTGGGATTGAGTGTAGGTTAAATATTTGTGAGCTAGTAGGTGTTTGGTAGCTACTTGTTTGAAACCCACCCAGGTGAGTGATGCCCTATCCTTCCAATGTAATGTAGTATTTAAGTAATGAAACTAGTGTTATTAATATACATGTTTGAAGTTTATTTAGGCCAGCGGCTGTAATGTGTAGGAGAGCTAGCTTTCATGATAATGTTGATGTTTCATAGCCCATTTTTCTAATTGGACTCTAAGTGAGCACCATAGCTTGTAGGTGCACTTGCAGCTCCCTAAGATGTGGAATAAATCAGCCTTGTGATTATCACAGTAGGAGCAGAATGGAGAGGTGGTTGGGTATATTTTATTTAGAGTGATTGGAGTAAAGCTAGGGCTAGACACTCGATGGTGTAAAATATGGCTCTAGGTGATTCAGTCATGTTGACTAATGTCGCCAAAAATGGGCATGGGTAGTTACCGGTGATAAGTGGGTTGAGGACCCGGCCTACTCTCACCCATGCCAGAGACACTTGCTAACCGTGGGTGGGGTATATGTGCCCCTATTGGCCACTGTGTGCCAGCCATAATGCCCAGCAGCCATGGGCCAATAAGCTACTGGCTGGCCGGTGTCTAGCTGCCCACCCTGGGTTATTTGGGATAGCTTTGTTGAGTGAAAGCTGGACATAAAACCAACCAACCTGCCAAACATGAACTAATAATTGTTACGCTTAATGTAGGTTCACTGACAGGACAGGACACAACTTGGAAATGGATGACATGATGATACGGAGGAGGCTGGACCTCCTATGTATCCAAGAGACTAGATGGAAGGGCAGTGCAGCAAAGCCACTTGGCTTGGGATCCAGACTCTACTACTCAGGTGGGGGACAGGCTAGAAATGGTGTAGGAATTGTGGTTAGAGAGCGGCTTCAGAAGGCAGTGAGGGATATCATCAGAATTAATGAGAGAGTCCTGGCAATCTGACTCCAGTGTAATGATAGGGCAGTATTCATAATCTTAGCATATGCTCCACAGCAGGGTTGTGATAGTGAGGAAAATAATGCATTCAGACAGCAGTTGCAGGGCCTACTAGACAAAGCAGGACAACATGAATTGGTGTTGATAAGGGGTGACTTGAATGCACACATCGGGACAGACAGAACAGGATATGAGGACTGCCCGGGTCCACATGGGTGGGGGTAACATGAATAAAGAAGGAGAAGCCGTTCTAGACTTCTCTCTGGCAAATGGCTTGATAGTAGCCAACACATGGTTCAGAAAGAGAGACAGTCACAAGATCACATACAAGAGTAGCCAACATGCAACTCAGGTAGACCTCCTAGTAAGGAAAAAGGACTGGGGTAGAATCCATGATTGCAAAGTCATCCCCAGTGAAACAGTCGGCCCACAGCATAAACCATTAGTTGTCACAATCAGCTGCAAGCACTGGTAGAGAGAAGGCTGTAAGGTCAACAGAGACCAGGCAGAAGACCTGGAAGTTGACTGGAGAGACAGTACAGCAGTTCAAGGAATTACTCAGGGCTCGAGCACCTCAAGAGGAGGAGGAAATAGGTGGAGTTGAAGAGAAAAGAGAAGTGGCAGCACCTAAAAACAGCATGTGTTAGGACTACAGAAAAGATATGTGGCCATGCCAGGTATATAAATAAGGTAGATAAGGAAAGCTGGTGGTGGAATGCAGAAGTCCAGGAAATCATCAAAGAAAGAGTGCAGGAAGAAGTGGGAGATAGAAAAGACTAACCAGGCTAGGAAGGACTACTGGTTGGCTAACAAAGAAGCTGAGAAAGAAGTGGCAGTAGCAAAGAATAGGGCATCGGAGTCACTCTACCAACTGCTGGAAAGTGACTCGGTAAGGGACACAAAGAAACTATATCAGGTTGCAAGGCAAAGACAGAAAGGTAAAGAAGATAGTCAGACACCCTTCATAAGGGATGCCAGCAACAACCTGCTTACTAGTCCACAGTACATCAAAGGCAGATGGAAGGAGTATTTCCAGCAGCTTCTGAATGAAGAAACCCCCACAGAAGCTGTACTGCCCCAGAAACAGCCTACAATTAAAGAAGAAGAATAGCCCACCCTAGAAGAAATAAGAACAGCACTAAGGAAGATGAAGTCAGGGAAAGCAGCAGACTCAGATGAGGTGACAGTAAATTTGATAAAGATGCTGGGTGAGATGCAGGAGAAATGGCTCCTGAGGGTACTAATAGCAGTGTGGAGAGAAAGATGTATCACATATGACTGGAGAATAAGCATACTTGTGCCAGTGTACAAGAACAAAGGGGACATCCACAACTGTGGGCAGTACAGAGGGATCAAACTCCTACCACACTGCATGAAAGTTCTGGAGAGAGTGATTGATAAATGGATATGCAGAGTAGTAGAATGCAAGATGGGAGATGAACAGTTCGGATTCAGATCAGGATGCAGCACAATTGATCCAATGTTTGCATTGAGGCAGATACTTGAGATGAAGCTAGAAATGAGGACAGAGTTCAATTGGGCATTCCTAGACTTGGAGAAAGCATATGACAAGGTCCCAAGAAAGCTAATCTGGGCAGTACTGCGGTGGTTTGAAGTCTTGGAAACATTGGTAGAATTAGTGCCGGCTATGTACAACGACCCAGTGACTCAAGTACAAACAGTGTTCGGCCTCGCAGAGGGGTTCCCAGTGGGAGTGGGTGAACATCCGGGTTCAGCTCTGAGTCCACTGCTGTCCATACTGGTGATGGACTAAATTAGCAAACAGGTTGGAGGAGACAGATCAACAAAGCTGCTGTATGCAAATGATGTAGAAGTACAGGCAGACTCTGAGCTAGAACTTCAGCAAAGGAAAGGAGAATGGAATGCAAATCTGAAGGCACATGGGATGAAACTAAGCACAGATAAGACTGTGGTTGTTCTTCTTTCGGCTTTTCCCGGTTAGGGGTCGCCACAGCGGAACTCCAGTCCACTAATGATTGGCAGTAGAGTTTTACTGTGCCGAGGTGCCAGCCTGACGCCCAACCTTCAACGAAGGTACGCCCATTCACACATGTCTTTCGAATGCCACTCGACCGCGGGGAGGACATGCAGACTCCACACAGAAGGCGCTCCGGCTGAGAATCGAACAGGAGAACCTCTTGCTGTGAGGCAACAATGCTACCACTGCACCACCATGGCTAATGGCACCAAATTAGGGAAATCAGAAGAAGCTGAAAGTAGAGATAGAAGGGAAGCTAGTGGAACAGGTAAATCGCTTCAAGTATCTGGGAGGGGTGGTTGAGGAGAAGGGAAGTCTGAATGAAGAGTTCAAAGCTAGAATCAGAGGGGCTGCAGCCAACTGGCATAGAGTATCAGGTGTAGTCTGTGACAGAAGAATGCCAAAGAAGCTGAAAAGCAAGGTGTACAAGACAGTGATGTGACCAGTACTACTGTATGGTATAGAAACCTGGGCAGTATAGGCAGAACAGTTGAAGAAGGTAGAGGTGATGGAAATTAAGTGCCTGAGAAAGGTGGTAGGATGCACACTGTGGGACAGACGAAGAAATTAGGACATAAGAGCAGAAGCCAAAGTAGCTCCAATAGCAGAAACGATCAAAGAGAACAGATTACAGTGGTTTGGGCACATGTGTAGAAAAGCAGAAGACAATCTGGTGAGGAAGATTTGGGACAGACAGGAAGAAGGCAAGAGGAAGCAAGGATGTCCAGCAAAGAAGTGGATGGATTGTATGAAAGAATATCTGCGACAATCGGGCATGAGTGTTGAAGAAAGCAGGAGTGTGGCATAGAATCGAGAGAGTTGGCGACAGTTAACACGATACCCTGACCCCATGTAGAAAAAATATGAAAAATGGGGGCTGCTGCTGATGATGACTGGAGTAAGATAGGTGTTATGAAGTATCATCATCTGTGTATATTTAATTTTTTTCAGGGGAATAAGTTTGGAGGTAAGCTGGATCACTTGAAATATTTGATTGTGATTGAAGGATCAATTTCCTTATGCTCATGATTTTTTTTAATCTTACTTTTGACCTGTCCTTCATAACTTCTCAGGTAATCAATGGTGATTGCTGTTAAATCAATAACATGATAGTTTACACTTGCATTATTATTATTTGTTTATTTTACATTTGTTTACTGTGGTGGTCTGACTGGGACAGAGCCCATTTTCAGAGAAGGCCCAGGGAGAAAATCTCTAGTCAATGCTTAACATATAAAGTTGTAATAGAATAACAATAAAAATAAAAATAAAACAGTAATAATAAGAAAAACAATAATCAGCCAGTAATATGACATAAAAATCCACTAGCAAAAGTGAATTAAAGAAAACATTACATAGTAAGCTAGTAAATGGATACACTTAACATAGCAGCATAGTTAACAATACTTCAGCGTGTAACAAAGAAAGCAGGTAATATAGTTAAATGTCTCATCATAGGTATACTAATTGTAGACTTGTAAGAGACCAGCCTGGAATATTACATGTGCAAAGGCAAGATTCATTTAGATGTATTTTAAGAGATTTATTTACTGTTGTTTAGAAAATGCACATTGATGCAAAAAGTCTTATTTTAAGTGACACAATTTAAGAATTTTGCTGTCTCAGGATTTCCTGAAAAATGAAGTGGGAAGGTTTTCCAAACAATGTTACCAATTAGTAGGTAGTAAGGATTAAAATTTAATAGCAAATGGAGGCTATGGTGCAGCAAAAATAAGTGTCCCACTGTAAGTAGGTGGATAGTACAAGGCAACAGTGCATGCATTTTGTCTCCTGCTGTGAGCTATAAGTCACAGCAGCAAACAACTCAGATTATCTTTGGCACTTTCATAAATACGAAGGGGAGGTGTTTAGGGGGAGGGGAGATGAGTTTAAGGACCAAAACTCAGGCATAACAAAAGACTGAAAATTGGCCACTTTAGAAAGAAAAAGTAATAATAGGCACTGAGAATACTGTTTTGTGTATTATCCTTGTTTGTCTTTTAAGTAGCCATTGAAAAGCAAGAAGTGGCAATTAAACCTGACTTACTAAAAGAAATCAGGGTGTATGTGAAAACGCATGTAAAGTCAATGCATTGACAGGAGCTTAGGGGCTATGATGTAATTTTAAAGCCAAACACTGCATTGTGGGATACCTAGAGAGAGGCTAAAAAATCAAGGTGCCGGACCCCATGTGGGCAGACTCTGGAATTCAGATTCAGATGGGGGTTATCATGTGTCCATCTCCCATTGAATCCATGAGCCTCTGTCTTGTTTCCCACACTGTAATTTCTCCTTACCCAATCTCATCAGTGATTTTGGGAGCCCTCGGATCTGAGAACCCTAAGAGTGTCTGCAATGGATCTGAAGACCACAGGGTCTTTGACTCCAGCTGTGTCCTTGACTTGTCCGGTGCTGATCCCCTTGAAACAGGATGAGTCTCTGAGCCAAAGCATTGGCACTGGGTCCAGGGGGCTTGGATTGATTCTGAGGTTGTCAGAGCCATCCCTACCCCTCAGGGCTTTGGCATTGGACAGCTTGGTTGTGACTCTCCTTTGAGATAGGGATCTGGGCAGGATTGGGGTATGGTGGCATCAGGGGCTTTGGCTGCAGTGTGGCCAGCTATGCCATCTCCTGGACCTTCTGCCTTTGAGGTGGTGGAGAAAACCTTCTGTTATCTGAGAGACATGACTACTCTTTCCTCTTCAGATCCTACAGCCCTGCCAACATCAGGTCTGAGCTCTGATCCTCACAGACCTATCCTGCAGGGACAGCCAGCCTGATCAAACATCGAGACAGTCCCTTTTGAGGAGTTTCCCCACTTTTCAGACATCTGTCCAGATAATCTCACTGAGGAGGTTCCCCAAAAGAGAACATGCAAGAGGAGGCACATAGAGTCCACTCAGGAATCGCTCACCGAAGACACTGACATCAATGAAGGAGAGAGGTCTCTATGGTCTCCACCAGATTATGTATCCTTTGGAGGCATCTTAGAAATCCTCAAGCAGAAAGGTGGATGGACCCTCGATGCCCCTTCCCAGAAGGAATCAGTGTTCCTGGAAGCTTTCTGGTCTGGCTGTCTGTCTTGGGTGACTCCCCTGGTTGATGAGCTTATAGATCTAGTCTCTTGCCAGGAGTGGAAGGAACAGGATACTGTAGAAACCATTCCCTGCCATCCTCATAAGTTTCTTGCCCCTCCCAAGGACAGGCTCCACTAGAGCAAGAGTTTCCCCATTAATGACATGGTTGTGGTAGCAGCCATCACAAAAAGAGTTGGCAGAGCGGAGCTCTATCATCCATCTCCCTAACATGGAGTCCAGGATGTTGGACAGATTTAGGAAGCACATTTATGTCTCATCAGTCTTTGCCTTACGACCTCTGAACTGTTTGGCACATTTCTCCAGGCTGCAAAGAAATTTAACTAAAGAGCTTTCCAAATCCCTTTCCAAGTCTGTGTCTGTGGAGGACCACAAAAAAATTTCTTCACAGCTGTCCACCCTTCAATCCATCTGTAATATGTCCATGAGGTTAATTTCCCATACTTCTGAAAGGAAACCTCATGGGTAGTGGGTTCAGGCATAGCCATAAGGAGACATGTTTGGATATGCTTGTGCAACTTTGTTGGAGCCCTTCAACTCTTCATTCATCAATGCTCCTTTTGATGGATTGTCCTTGTTTGGCCCCACTGTTAAGGAAATGCTTTCCTGGAGTGAGAAGGTTGGAAAGTCCTTGTCTGCCATGGGGATCTGTTTCTCTACCAATCAGAGATTCTTTACCTGGAATCAGTGAGGAAGGAGAAAAATGTGGTTCCATAAGTCAAAGGGTCCTTCCAAGACTCACAAGGGGATACTTCCCCAGAGGCAGAGGGGGGAGTTCTAATGGAAGACACCACCCACGTGGCAGAGGAAGCCCAAAAAACAGGATTTCTGAGACAGCTTCTCAGATAAACCCTTTTCACACTCCTGAACAGTTGCCTGACTGTTTTTGGATGGAGGCAGTCAACAGGCACTTGTTTCTGCATGTAGATGCCTGGGCATCAATCACAAAATATACAGGAGTGTGGAAAATCATATCAAGAGGTTATTTCTTACCATTTTCACAAATTCCTCCAAACAAAAGGAAAAGGCCACCCCACCAATGTTCCACCCAGTCAGAGGTTGGCAGCTGCTCTGGAAATTCAAAAGCTGCTAGACAAAAGAGTCATCCAGAAGCTCCCACCAGACCAGAAAGGATTTGGAATCTACTCAACATTCTTTTTAGGGCCAAAGAAAACATGGGACCTGAGACCAGTTCTGGATCTTTGCAAATTGATTCAGTTTGTAAACAACTCAAAATTCCAAATGGTCATGGTTCAGTCCATTCTGCCATTTTTATGAAAGGATGGTTGGATTGTGCTCTGTCAATCTTCAGGATGTGTAGCATAGCAAGATGGATGTTCTTTGGATGAATATTTTTGTAATGTGTTGAATTATGGTTTAGAATTTGTGCCGACTGTAATACCAAAACAATATGAATGCAAAATTGAATTGTATAAGTTGGTTAGAAAATTGCATTTGTGGTATTATTTCAATATACATTGCTTGATATCTGTGAATAATGACAACGACCATAATAGTATATGTGATACTGATGAAAGTATGCTTGAAGCGGATTCTTTTGACTCATATATATCTTGTAATAGTGAGATGAATGCATGCTGTTTGATAGATACTTCTGCTGTTATTAAAAAAAAAGTAAATTCATGCCACCTTTAATTCATGAAGGCATAAAAAAATTTTACTCCATAGAGGATTTTGAATTAGATGTGTTTAAAAATTTTAATAAGAAGAATGTTGAGTATAATTTGACAAAACAGGAATGGTTAGCTTTGATGAAATTTTCTAAGCAAAGAGAGTTGATTGTTAAACTTTCAGATAAAGGGAATAAAATAGTAATAATGCATTATGACCAATATTTAAAAATGTGTTTAGAATTGTTGGATGATAGAACAGTATATCAGATAGTAAATGAAATTAAAATAGAAGAAGCTAAGAAAAAAGTATGTATATTTGATTCAAAAGGGTTTGAGACTAGGTTACTGGACTGATAGTGATGTTACTAATAAGTTGACATGTGAAGGCACAGGTCCTGCCTATTTTTATTGCTTGTCCAAAATTCATAAAGACATAATAAATCCACCAGGTAGACCGATAGTTTTGGCTACTAAGTATTTTTTACATAATGTAGGTGTTATCTTACATGAAGTGTTACTTAGAGGCAATGCAACTCCCTTCTTATAGTAAAGATTCTTTTGACTTCCTAGGAAAGATTAAAAGTGTTATATGGAGAGAGGGTATGTACTGGATAACACTGGATGTGAAGAGTCTTTATTCGAATATTAAACATAATTTTGGGCTTGAGGCCCTTAGACTTCACATGGGTAGTAGCCCTCTTACATATTATATTTTAGAGTTAACTCAATTTTGTTTGGAAAATAACTTTTTTCATTTTGAAGATCAAGTACAAGGCACGGCAGTGGGTTCTCCCTTTGCCCCCATGTACGTCAATCTTTTTATGGGCATGATGGAAAAAGAATGTATATATAATAATTCTTTTTTTAAGAAATATGTTAAATTTTATTTTAGGTTTATTGATGATTTAGTTTTTTGTGTGATGGTGGTGTAGATTTAGTACTGCATTTGTGGAAGATATACAGCAGAATAGATTTCAGATAGCATTCGATGGTTTACAATATGGACATAAAGTTTCATTTTTAGATATAAATTTATGTGGAATAGTGGGTGAGTGTATAAAAACAAGTATACACAGGAAATTTAATGAAGTGAATCAGTTTCTAATAGGCACTAGTTGTCACCCTAGACATACTTTGGAATTATTGCCGTTCGGGGAATTTTTAAGAATATCGAGATTGTGCAATGATGAAGGTATATTTAGAAAAGAATTAGAACAAACTGTAACAATGTTTAAGAATAGAAGATATGATATCAAAATTATTGAAGGAGATATGAAGAAGGTATTGTACATTAGACATGGAATAAATAAAACAAAAAGCTATTTGGGACAATATGATAGTGAAAGGAATAAAAGAGATATAGATAGTTTATTTTTGGTTCTAGGATATAATATGTTGAGTGAGAATATTAAGCAAGTTATGCTCCATTGTTGGGAATGTTTGAAAAGTTTTGATGAATTAAGTGGGCTGACTAATAAAAAATTAATATTTTCCTATAAGAGAGGTAGAAATATATGAGATATGGTGGTTCATACTAAATTTCATAGACCAGATATTAATTTGTTGGTGCAGATTTTGAATAAAGGGATGAGACCCTGCACCAAATGTATGGGATGTCCTTATGTAAGAAATACCTTTCAGACTATTAATAACATCCCTTTCATTGTGAATGGGGCTTATAATTGTAGAACAGAAGGGGTAATATATGCCATTAGATGTACGTGTAATATGTTCTATATTGGACAAACCAAAAGAATGTTTAAAGTTAGATTGTTAGAACACTTGAGGGACATTAGGATAGGTAGGATGGAAAGTCCTTTGGCTCAACATTTTAGAAATTGCCATGATGGAAATCCTGAAGGACTTGAATCTACTATTTTAGAACAGATTTGTTTAAATAACAATGATAGGGAAACCCATAGATATAACCTTTTAAAAAAGGAAACAATATTTATTTTAAAATATGGTACATTGGTACCAAAAGGATTAAATAGTGAATGTTGTTGGAAAAGTGTTATATGAAATGGGAAACTGATGCTTTAAAAAAATGCTTTGAAAAAAGTTTTAATTGAAAATTGCTGTTTTAATTTATTGTTTAATTGTTTATTGATTGAAGCTGCTGGTATTATTTAAAGTGTGGTTCATTTTGTGTATTTTACTCCTTGAAGGCTATTTGTAGCCGAGGCACTGGAGAAATAAAATAGTTTTTTGGCTTTGGTGGTATAGTTTGTGTTGAAGCACACATTGTTTGGTGTTGCAGAGCAGCTTCTCAGATAAACCCTTTTCATACTCCTGAACAGTTGCCTGACTGTTCCTGGATTGAGGCAATCAACAGGCACTTGTTTCTGCATGCAGATGCCTGGGCATCAATCACAAAATATACAGGAGTGTGGAAAATCATATCAAGAGGTTATTTCTTACCATTTTTACAAATTCCTCCAAACAAAAGGAAAAGGCCACCCCACCAATGTTCCACCCAGTCAGAGGTTGGCAGCTGCTCTAGAAATTCAAAAGCTGCTAGACAAAAGAGTCATCCAGAAGCTCCCACCAGACCAGAAAGAATTTGGAATCTACTCAAGATTCTTTTTAGGGCCAAAGAAAACATGGGACCTGAGACCAGTTCTGGATCTTTACAAATTGATTCAGTTTGTAAACAACTCAAAATTCCAAATGGTCGTGGTTCAGTCCATTCTGCCATTTTTATGAAAGGATGATTGGATGTGCTCTGTCAATCTTCAGGATGCGTAGCATAGCAAGATGAACACATGCTCCCAGAGATATCTGCACTTTCAGCTCGGGGCCAGTCACTATCAGTTCAGAGCCCTGTCCTTGGTCTCACCACAGCCCCTAGGGTGTTTACCATATGTATGGCAGTGGTAGCAGCTCACTTGAGACTGCTAGGATTCTGAGTGTTTCCATACCTAGACACCTGCTTCCTAACCACCCCAACCAGGAATCTCCTCAAAAAATCAAGGAACTACTTGCTCCATATATGTCAATTCCTAGACATCACATTCAACTTTTGCAGATTACATCTTCAACCTGTCCAGAGCTTGGAATTCATAGGTGCTGATTTGGACACAGTTGGTCAGATAGCATCCTTTACACTGAATAGAGTATGGACCATCAGGTATCATGTAAAACAAGTTATCTCGTACCCTTCTCCTCCAGCCAAATTGATTCTTCAAATTTAGGATCTATGGCAGAAGCCATAACCTTTGCTCCTATGGTTTGCTTTTATATATGCATTCTTGAATGGACTCTAGCTGTTCAGTGATCAGTTTTTCATCATCCCTTGTCTTCACCAGTCAAATTCATACATGTATGCAAAGAACACCTGCATTGGTGGATTCAGTCAGACAAAGTGCCTCAAGGCCACCCTGTTGTTTTTCCACCCCTCAGTAGCCATGGTAACCACAGATGCCTCCCAATTGGGGGTGGGCATTTCTTGGAAGGATGGCCCAAGACACGTAGTCCACAGAAGAGACTAATTCACACATCAGTATCCTGGAGATGAAAGCAGTCCTGCTAGTGTTGTATGCCTTTTCAGGACTCCCTCCCTCCTTCTCGTGATGATTGTGATTCAGTCCGGCAGCATGTCTATGATCTGGTACAGCAGCAGATGGGGAGGGTGACCTGATCTTATCCACTTTGTCAAGAGGCAGTGAGAATGTGGCAGTGGGTGATCTCCTTTAACCACTTTCTTATGGTAATGCACATCCTGGGGAAATTGAACGTGCTAGTGGACAGACTCAGCAGGTGCATTCTGATGCCTAACGAGTGGTGTCTCAATCAGATAGTGGCAGAGAGGATTTTCCATCGATTGGGTCAACCTTGCCTCTCCCACAACAAGTACAGCAGGTTCTTTGCCCTGATCCCCCCTCTGGGGGAGTTACCAAGAGATGCTGTAGCCCATGTTTGGCCCTCCAGTCTCCTTTATGCGTATCCCTCTATACCTCTAATTCCCAAATTCTTACAGAAGTTGAAGTGCATGGTTATCCTCATTTCCCCTTTTTGGCCTCATCAAATGGGGTTTCCTTTCCTTTTGTCTCACCTTTGATATCCACCTTGGATACTAGGCCCCAACCCAGACCTTCTGTCTCATTCCATAGAAGTGGCTCACCTGGACATTGCAGGCCTCAAGTTGACTTCATGGTTTCTCCAATTCCATTAATGATTACACAGCTCAGGCTTTCCTCCCTAGTCAGACAGATATTACTGTAATTCTAGAAGGCCTCTACCAGGAAGATCTACAAGAGTAAATGGAAGAGATTCTCCGTTTGGGCTCTGCAGAGGAATTAGACCCCTTCACCTCCCGTATTCTTGCTGTCCTGGAGTTTTTAGCATCTGTTTTTCAAGAGCTAGTTCCTCTACTATCAGAGTGCATTTAGCAGCAATATCTAATTTTCATTCAGGTGAAAATGCTACCTCTTTAGCATCATCAAAATTGTGCAAGGATTTCCTTAAAGGTACCTTTTTGCATAGGCCCCCAGTGAAGGATCCTACCCCACCCTGGGATTTAACATTTTTACTGCAAGTTTTGACTCAGAGTCCATTTGAGCAGTAGGCTAGATTCAGCCTAAAATTTTTGTCTTGCAAAACTTCTTTTCTGACAACTATTACATCTTCAAGACGAGTATCCAAGCTCCAGGCTTTGTCTTCAAAATCCCCATATTTGATCTTCCACAAATATAGAGTTACCTTATGGACCAATTCATCCTTCTTCCCCAAACCAGCCTCAGAGGCAAATATTAAATGAGTCATTAATTTGCCTGTTTTCTTTCCCAGCTTCGCTAATAAAGGTGAATACATGCTTCACCTCTTGGATGTACATAGACAGCTCCACTTTTATCTCCACAGAACAAAAGATTTCAGAAAGACAGATCAATTGTTTGTCTTATTATTCCCCAACAAATTGGGTAGACCAGTTTCTAAAGTTACATTATCTGTATGGTTGACAGACTACATATCCTTTATTTACAGTCAGTGAGGTTTGTCTTTTCTCAGGCCTTCTAAAGCACACTCCACCAGGTCAATGGTGACTTCATCCAGTTTCTGATCTAGGACTTCATTTGATGTCATTTGTGCTTCAGCTACTTGGTCCAGTTCTCATACATTTAATATTCATTACAAATTGGAGTACTCTGGAATATTCTTCCGTGAGGGCCACCCAAGGTTCACTTCACAGGGGACTCTGTCCCATCAGTTGAGGAACAAATGAAAATGACAACATCGCATATTAAAAGTATGTACTCACCATAACTATGCATCTGTGTTGTCCATTTTCATTCTTGTTCAACTCCCCATCCTCCTTCCCTCTTCCCTTTTCTTTCTGGATTGATCTTATGGTTGTTGTGGAACCTCTGTTGCATGTTTGAGCCCCCATCCTTACCAGCCATTCTTCCATCTTGGATTCAGATTAGTCCTTTCTGTTTGTTTTGGGGCAGCAAACTCGATCTGAGGTATTGCAGAGTAACTGGGTCATTGTGGGTAAAGGGAGGAGCCTGAGAGTTCGATCTGAGAGTCTAGTAAATGCAGCCGAGCCGGATGCAAGGACTGATCTGAGACCCATCTGTTGAGGAAGAATGAAAATGGACAACACAGATACATGGTTATGGTGAGTACATAACTTGTAATTTTGTTTACCTGCTTTGTTAGGCAATTGGTTGCTTGCCTTGAGAGGTCTGTTTTTCCCCATGAGGAGGAGCAAGTATTTTAGTGGTTGACAAATAGATCTGGAGTTGTATATTAAGTAGTAAGTTAATGTTTTTTTTTTTGTTTTCTCAGAAATGTTCACTATACATGAGATGTTATGAATACATTAGAACCTGAAACCAAAGGACTGTTTCTGTCCCTCCTTTTCAGGGTATAAATATTGTACATGATAAACAGAGCTATAGTTATAATGTTGTGGTTCTGTCTTGGTTTTGTCTTTGGTACAGAATTTAAAATAAATTTAATGCAAAAACTCCTTTATAAAGCAATGCATTTTCACATTACTGCAGTATTTTGCAAATCATAATTTGTAAAACCTTGTTTATTTTTTATATTTTATAGGAAATGTAAATGGAACTAATAATACAACATTTGTATCCAGTGGGCAAGTAATGAACTTCAAAGGTGATGTAATTGTTGTGTATGTCAGTCATGATCTGCAGGATTCTGAAAATATTAATGGCAGCAGCATGAAAAACCCTGGCTCTCCAGTGCAAGAAGAAAATCGTAACCATGGTAAGAGTTTTGCACAAAACCCTGAAGAAACCCAAGACTCTCTTTACTCAGACATTAAGCTGCCTTACACTAAACCTGAACAAAAATCCATTGGTATAGATGGATTTGCAGTGGAAACAGAATTTGCTGCATATGACATGCATCAAACCTACAATGGGAGATGTTCCCAAATTACAGCAACAGTGCCAATTCAAGAGGAAGGATATCCTGAACGTGTTTCCAAAGAGTACAGCTCCTGAAGGTCTTTGGTGCAAATTTCATTGTACAGAACTCCGATATTAGCACACAAGAGATCACACAGATGAATAATGCTGATGCGTTGGTAGCTAATTAAAAAAAACATTGCAAAATGTAACCATCAATGAAAAACCTGGGGCCCTCTTCTAAAGCCAAGATCATAGGATATCAATGGCAACAGATAAAATAAACTTTAAGAAAAAAGAAAAAAACAGTAAAACTACAACTTATACATGCAACTGTCTTTTCAAGAAAACCACCGACACTAGCAGGAAAGCAACAAACAATTGAAGTATCCGGGAGTAGGAAGCAATGGTGCTATAACTAGTGTACATTACTTGGGGGAAGGTATAACCAGAAACCTACACAAGGCATCATTAAACACTGCGATACCGCTGTAACTGTGCACTTGTACAAACACCTACAGTTCCATTGGGAAAAGAAAATCAAAACAGCCTATGATATCTCTTCATGGTGGCATGGAATAGTTCTATAGCCCAATTTCTGTTATATATGCTCATCAGTAATTGTGAAGATTGTACAGAACACTTGCCAAGTACACCTCTGGAAGGGAAATTCATATCATGCCTGTTGTTTTCTGTAGGAACTGAAATAAGACATAAGTTGTAATCAATATAGGGTCCCAGCTGTTGCACAAACAAAAGCATTCAGTTAGCCTGATGTTTGCTCATCAGTAATTGTGAAGACTCCTGCATAGCACTTTTGTCAACTATAGACATTTAAGGGTATTTATATCATCTGTCATTTTCTGTATGAACCCAACCAAGATACAAGCCGCAATAGGTGTGGGGTCCTAGCTGTTGCACAAGTAATTGGCCAAGCATTCTTTAACCCAGATGTCTTAAATCAAGGAAAATCTGCTTTTCTCTAGGTATATAAATCAAATGCCACAGTTTGAAATATATATAAAAAATAATAAATTGTATTTTTACACTTTGCAATGCAGTTCTTTATAACATATGCTAATAGTATTTCTGTTACTGTCTTTCTGAAATCATACAGCAAAAAGTATGTAACATAGATGGTGAAGGTTTTAAACATACTCTGACCATTCAGATGTTTTCTCTACAAAGACAGTAAGCATTTTATTTTTTTTTTCATTCATCCATGCATTCATTTTTAGTTGATAAAAGGGTAGATGGGGTGAACTAAGGCTGTACCTTTTCAGCAATGAACCAGACAAATCCGACATGAGAAATATAACTATAAACAACTGTAAAGTTATATTTTATTCATTTATTTATTTTATTTTACATTTGTTTACCGGGAAGGTCCGACTGGACAGAGCTGTCCGTTTTCAGTAGAGGCCTAGGGAGAAAAGCTCCAGAACAATTGCTAACATACTCTACATAAGATATTTACACATTCAGTTATAAAAATATAGCAGACAATAACATATGATTGTATAAGATATTTACATAAGCATAGTGGTTTAGACATACAGTTAAAAGTGTAGCAGGTAGTAACATTTGATTGTTGTTCATACAGTATGTTTAGCAGAGATCATCTTGAAGATGTACTGAAGATAAGACAAGAAAGGAGAAACTAAAAAAGGAGGAGAATAGAAATAGCAAAAAAGAATACTGTCAGAGAAAATTACTAAACAGTCTCATATTAACAGTATAATCATAAAGACATCTAGAGTATAGCAGTCATCTTACATGTGTAGTAGCATGTAGTTTATGACTGAGTAGAGAATGGGCAACATGTAGATCGGCACCCTGCTTGATGAACAAACGTTCTCCAGCAGGGTGTTAATCTACTGATAATGCCCACTAAAAATGAGTCTGTTGCTTCACGGCAGAGCTTGGACTGAAAGAAACCTAATGGCCATCATTATTTTATGCTCACTAAGCAGCAAAAAGTGTGTGTGTTTCTGTGTGTGTATTTCTGTGTGTGTGTGTGTGTGTGTGTGTGTGTGTGTGTGTGTGTTTATTTTTCTGTCTGTATGTGAGCGTATGTATGCTTGTGTGCATGATAACAGAACTGTGTATGTGAGAGTGAACAATAACATCGATAAAGCACTGGCAGCAGTAAAGAATTTTGCATACCTCTCAATCTTTTAGCTCAAGATATCTGGATAAAGCCTAAAATAAAGGGTGAACAAGGGCTCAAAACAGGAACTCATTTGAAATATTGCTGTTATAAAAATCACAAAGTTACTTGAATAATAGGACTTGTGTTAGCATGCATTTTCTGAAGTGCAACTTTGCAAGTGTGTGTCTGTGCGCGTGTGTTTGTGTACATGTGTGTGTATGAGAGAGAGAGAGAGTGAGATCGGGCCAGTGGCGGCAGCAGTAAATAGGTTTGCATACCTCTCAACCTTTTAGCTAAAGAAATTTGGATAAAGCCAGAAATAAAGGGGGAAGAAAGGCTCAAAAATAGTAACAGATTATAAATGTTCTTATAAAATTACAAAGTAGCTTAAATAACAGGATTTGTTTTAACATGAATTTTCTGAAGGAAGTAAAGTCTGAAAGTCAAATGTATGTCATTATTTAGTGACTTCAGTCCCCAATGACTGGCAAAAAACACACATTTTAGGAGTAAGGTACCAAAAATAAAGCAAATATCTGTCTATATTTTTAAATGGTGGCGACCACTAACCGGGAAAAGCCGAAAGACACAACAATAACAACATTTTGGATGTAAAATGCTTCCTCCAACACCATTTATATATACTACAGCAACTTTGAAACATTAGTTGGAAGGAACTATTTTACATAAAGAAAATATATATTTGTGTGTGTGTGTGTGTGTGTGTGTGTGTGTGTGTGTGTGTGTGTGTGTGTGTGTGTGTATATATATATATATATATATATATATATATATATATATATATATATATATATGATCCAGGGATCGCACTAGCAGCCAAAACAAGAGTTGTTTGTAGGAGGCTTTCATTTAAGCAGTCATGATAATGTTTTGTGATCCCACTGGCATCGTGGTAATGACAGCATTTTTTTTGAATGACCTAACCCCACCCATTGGACAGGGGAAGAAGCAAACTACATTACTGTGGTGTCCTCCCCTTGCTAGTGCATACTTTGACATACTTGCATTAAAGTCTATCATCCATTGGTGGTTTAGAGACTCTAAGGCTCACTTCCAGATCATCCCTGTTTATTGCCACCCCTAAACAGAAGGACAGTGGTGATGTGTGTGTGGCTGGCTCTTCCCCTCTGTCTCTGCCCAGAATTGCTCTGCTCATCCTCCATTTTAAAATAGTCAAGTGTCCAAGCTGCTAGTCAAAGTCAGGTCATATGAACTGTGGTCAAGACTTTAACCCTCTACACCTATTGCTTTGGCTACCAGTTGTAAGAATATTCACATCTATGTGTAGTTAATGTAAAAATACTGCCTCAGGGGGTGGGGGAATGAGAGTAATGGTGATATTTACTGCTGACTGGTGAGGTTTGATATCAGGAGTTAAATCTGATGAATGAAACACTCATGCCACTCAAAAGTAAATCACATCAATAGTTCCACCTCTACAAGGCATTATTACTATTATATAATGAAAAATATGTGAAGGTTTCTTTTTTTTTACACAATTTGTGTGATTGGTGCACATTTACAAGGTTATACTGTTTACCCAGCTGACCTTAGGTGAATGCTGCCCCCCCACCACTGCCCACAGCCCCCTACAACACCACACATAACCCTGTGTCCCCACCACACCTCCACCCTCACCCATCCACACCATCCAAATTACTTTTTTTCCCCTCCCCTTTTTTCACAGTTTGTCTTTCTCCAGTTTGTTTCCTGCATTTGTTCATTCCTTCTACACATTCTGAGTAGGCAAGATTGTACTCTGCTAACCGGAGAGGAAATAACTACATTAAGCCAGGAGTCTGTGGGCTGTAAGGCCCCCTTAAGCTGTGGGAGTTCTAGATGCTCAGAGATGCATTTTACATTTTTTAAACAACATTTTCACCTGTTGTTGACCTGAGTGAAAGTCATAATTGATGATAGAACTTCAGTCTTAATGTTCAACTGGCTTTCCTGCATCCTTTCAATACATCCTAACTGACTAAATCTACATTGTAATAAATTAAGCACCCAGAAGCCATAGGGTTATAGATGTTCTAAGGTACAGTTTAAAGCCTTTTTTTTCAACCATTTGCTACAATGATGGCCTAAACAAAAATCATGTGTAAGAAAAAAAATACAATTGATTTTTTTTATTTCAAGGAAGAAATGAACTGAGAAGACAAATGCTTGTGAGGATACATAAACCAACCATACCTGAGAATAGTACCCGACACTCTGTCCCCTCAAAAAGGCAGTCACTTTTCTGTGTATCCCCTCATGTTAAACTGGGATTAATTTTAAGGCAAAAAATGGCCACAGTTATATTTCATATTGCTGCAGTCGTGTGTGTGTGTGTGTGTGTGTGTGTGTGTGTGTGTGTGTGTGTGTGTGTGTGTGTGTGTGTGTCTGTACAGACACGTACACAAACACACACATGCGCACACAGCATGCCTCCTCACCCTTATCCCCAAAGACAGCCACCTTTCTTCTGTTTACCCCTGTGATGTCAGACTGGGACATAATTAAAAAAAAAAAAAAACAGACTGTCAGACATATGTAAGAGTTAAAAAAGTTATATTTCATAGAAAATAGACACTCCATCTACATAAAAACAAAGTTCATCCCTGTCCATTTTCAAGCGCAACTTAGATATATGGATGGGAAACAGAAAATTTACCCCAGACCTGCCCCCTGTACTCCTACTGGAGAGAGGCAGCTCCTAAATGCTTTATCCCATGCAGTGGTCCTCTCACATTATCTATGGTATTTTCTCAGTTATTCGTATAAGGGGTAATATATAATTGCCAACCATGGGATAGGTAAGGCCAATCTATAATCAAATGGGATAGGTTACTATAAGCACAAAAATGGAAATTGGATAGGCTTAAAACGGTCTGCAATGCAGCTAGTGTAGTACTTATCTATGAACCTATAAACAGCATGCTTATATATCTAGACACAGTCCCTTTGTTTATAAGTTTTTTAATAAAGAAGATCTTTCTTATGCCAAGGGACACTTGTTTTGGTCAAATATTAGGTCGCTGTCCACTAATTCCCAAATCCTGAACAGCTGGATGAATTCTTAGGGGCATATTGTCAATGTGATAGTTCCCGGGGGGGTAGATGACTTCTCAACGGATACAGCAATGCATTTTTTTGGCATTAAGTTTCAGTCCATGATTTTCATACCAGTTATTTATTTGGGACAAACCTTCCTGCAGAATGGCTAAGCCATTTGGGGATTCAGTGACTGCTCTTAGATTGCAGTCATCAGCAATCTTAGTCATCCAGAGTCCTTTGGCACTAGCTTTTACTTCAGAGAAGTAGATGCCTAATAAGAGAGGTCCCAGTACAGAACCCTGTGGGACTCCCATCAGTGACTGGTCTCATTGTGGCGGTAACTTCCCCTATTTTGAATTCTTCTGTCCTACCTGTGAGCCAGTTGACAATCTATTGGGTGACATAGGGGTTTATTTATCTTTTCTACTATGCCTGAGTGGGGGATTGTGTCAAAAGCTTTTGCCAGGTTGAGTTGTGCAATGTATACTATTTAATCTTCATCCACTGCTTTGATGACCTTTTCAAAAAACTCCACCCTGTTGAGTAAGCATGATTGTCCTCTACCAAATACAAACTGAGGCTGGTCTAGTGTTTGGAGGTTCCCTATGTCCTTATTGATTAGTTCCATGATAAGTTTTTCCAAGACTTTGCATATGAGACTAGTCAGACTTTTGTAGGCTTCTTTAACCTCCCACAGAACATAGCCACCTGTACACTCGTCTGATGTTTGATTGTGAGGAAAGTGAAAAAACGAATGATTACAGTAATGTTTCCAACTTGTTACTTTTAGACAGTTCAGTGATCCTATACAAGCAGTAGTGATCCTCTGTGGGCCTCCAAAGTTTGTGAGGAAAGTTAAAGAAATAATTTCACTGCCTCTAGCCCAACACAAGATATAGTGACCTCTGAACTTTGGGGGGGGGTAAAGAAATAATGACATCATTCCCAGGTCCCCACACAAGTAACAGTGACCTTCTGTGTACACATCTTGCACAAGAGTGGGAAGGGAGTTCATTTATTTGTAATTTATTAATCAGGTAAGCAGGCTGGTCTATGGAGACCCATTTCTTGTACAGTTATTTAGTTCCCTTTTCTCACAGAATATGCCCACAAACAATAGTACATGTATATTTTATTCCAGGTGTTCAGTAACTGCCTCCATGTCTTCTGCCTGCAACATGCCATTAATCACCCTTCTAATGGCTACTCTTTTATGATGATTATTGTTTTTTTTTATTTGATATAGTTTAATCAAGTTAGCATGAAGAACAAATCAGCTTTTACACTTCAGCACATATATACATGAGATACAGAACATCATTCCAAGACCTGTGTAGTTCAAGGGGTAACTTACAGGTAGATGAAGACTAAATTCTTGAGTGCCATTTACTTGAGGTTCAACTCGTTGAGGATCGGAGCTTCTTTTAGGAATCCTTGTCAGTGAGTTGTGAACACTTTAAAAACTGGTTTTACAGCTGCATTTTTTTGGGAAATGCAGTTCTGAGATTCCACTTCTGAGCAAGTTGAAATTTGTCTACTCATAGTGGAAGCTTTAGTTCTAGATGATAAAACAGCATGAGGACAAGAAAGCTATTCTGATGCTAGGTTACCTAGCACTAAAACAATGCCAGCCCCTGACAGAATGTAGTAAGCCTAGCTTTGTTTCATACTGTAATCACAAAGCCTTATTAGCACTTCTAGCCCTCTTGATATCAAGTATGATGTAGTACTGTTTTATGAAAACTGCATTTGAAGAATGTTTTCTAGGGGGCCAAGTTTTTACATTCTTCATACAAAGTGCTGTGCATTGCACTTGTACTTTCATTACTGCCGTAAACAACACCAAGGCTGCTGCAACACAGACATAAAGATAAACTACCTTGCAGTAACCCACTTGGATGAGTCAGCATTTTCCATGAATTAGCCAAAAATGTCAGTTGACACAACTGGCTATCTTGGATCCAGTGCCCTTTTGACCATCATATTATAATACACTATACTGTGATCAAAAAACCACTTATGCAAACTTAAAGAAAAATCTAGGAGCTGTATTCAGTTGTGCAGTCGTTCACATAAACTCATATTTCTACACATTAAATGTTTTACTTGTTCCGTGGCACCAGTGGCTTTCTAGAAAGTCAAAATAATTACAAGGGAGAGTCAGGCAAGTATATCAGAACCAGGAATTTTCTGCAAAATCAGGCACAGCTAAGAACTACAAAAATATCTCATTGTCTGTCAATAACAGGAAAAAATCACTCTGCTTTCTTTTCCTGCCGTGGTTATTCTGTACATTTTAAAATTTGTTGACATTTTGTTCTATCCCACCTTGATCTCCCTAAATTTGTTCTCTAGATAGGTCATGGGTATAACAGACCAGGAGGCAACAAATTGATGGCCAAGTCTACAACACTTCCTCCCTAGGGAGGTTCTCCTGATCCTCTGGTAGGGGTGGTTTTCAAGTATTTATTTCTTTATCTTTTTAAGTAAACATAGTGTTCTACTTTCAGAAAAAAAAAAAGTAAAATACAACATACCCAAAATTTACCAGAGGAGTGAGCAGCTCCTTAGGCAGCTGCCTAGTTCACCAGTGTGGAAGGCTGGTCCTGACTGCTTAGTGAAGTTATTACTGAAATTTTTATTTATTTATTTTTACTTGGAGAAAGAAGCAGTTTTGGCGAAAAGGTTAGTAGTAGTTTTATAAGAAAAGGTACTTTTATTGGTGTGTGTGTGTGTGTGTGTGTGTGTGTGTGTGTGTGTGTGTGTGTGTGTGTGTGTGTGTGTGTGTGTGTGTGTGTGTGTGTGTGCTATATTTCAACAGCAAATTAGTACAGATGTGTTATGGTCTTGGGAAGGATTAAATTCATAACAGTTGGAAGTTAATGTGACTGAAGTGGTAGTGTATAGATTCAGATGACTTTTATGATATGACTTTGTTGTGAACCAACTGATATTGCCAACATCCTGGCAGATAGGTTCAGTGTTAGCTTTTCCATCCTCTCACCCCCTAAAGGGCCTATATCTATACAGGAAGAATGCAGAGTCCCTGTAATCACAACTATGCAGGTAAAAGCTGTACTCTCTAAAGCCAAAAACACAGCATCCATGGGACCGGACAACATCCCAGGCTGCATTTTATACGAACTTCAGAACAAACTGGCTCCCCACTTAAGCACCATGTTCAATAATAGCCTCGCATCAGGCTTTGTGCCCACTGAATGGCGCACAGCAACAGTTATCCCACTCCACAAAGGGGGAGTCACCACTGACCCCAGGAACTATCGACCTAGTACCTACCTATGATACCATTTTAGATGTTAGTTTTTGATTAAGAACAGCACCTTTCACATTGTAGACTACTTTTTTTGCGCTTAGTTTTGCAGGATTTGCATTTTTAAACTGCATTTTTAACATTGCATTTTAAAATGTATTTTAATGCCTTCCAGCACTGATGTTATAGAAAAATAACAGCCAGAATGGGTGATTTTTGACTGGCTTTCTTAATTCTGTTTTATCCTTGCACTTTATAATTTTTCCCCTTATTTTCTTCAGTGCACTGTATAATTAACCACACATCATTGTTTGGCAGCTCTCAGTACATTAAAGCATGGAGCACCATCTCATAATCATTGGAGTTGTGGGAAGGCAAATTGTATGACTGTGCCAGAAAAGAGAGGTCAGCAATAGTTTTGCTGAAGGAATAGCTGATCAAGGAGGATGGTGTGAGGAGCTGCTGCTGGTGAATGCTAGCTCACTGTCCTGGGGGGTGGGGGTGGGGGTCTCTGGCTGACCATTTGGGTGATCCCTAAAGGAAACATTTAATGTTCCACCCATAAATCATGAGCCTGCCAAGCACAAACTGCTTGTATTCAGGCTTACAGAATGGAGGAGTTGGCATGCCTTTGCTTCCTGCAGCAAGGCAGTATTAAGTAGGAGGTATTCAAAGGTGAGGGGTTGATACTATGGGGAGGGCAGGCTGCTGTATAACACCTGAAATCTAACTCACTCCATATCTCCAAACTTTCCCTGTTGAGTAATGAATTGGATGATAGGGCACTCTGGGCAGGAATTAATGGGTTGTAGGGCTCTTTCCTAGCCGGGGAATACCTAGCTCTCACCACTGATAGAATGAATTGACTAAATGAGCAAAAACCATCAGTCAGGAAAAGTGGAGGAGCAAATAAAAAGTGTTGTGTAGCAGCAGATTTTAGGAGCATCATCTACAGTGACATCACAACATCCTGCCACTTGCCAACATAGGTTACCTGTGAAGCTCATGGTCACAAACAAGATGTCACACAGGCAGCAGTTTTCCCCTGTATTCTCACCTAGGATTAGAGAACTGGCTTTTGAGATGAATACTAAAAAGTTAAAATTAAAAAGTGAAGTTACTCTCTATGACACTTGCTTTTCCCCATGTCAGAGCTGCTTCCTTTAACAGTGTGCCTTTGACCTCATAATTTCTCATTCCACACACAATTCCATGTCTGATTATGAAGACTCACTTAAGCTGTGAAACTCAAGAGTGTTAGACTCTGAGCATAAGCATCGTCTGACTCGGAATTCTTGATGTCCAGCAAAAAATAAATGTTTTGAATATGATAAACCTTTGGTTTCTAGTAGAAATAAATGCTTTTTTTCATGGCAAATTCTTGGTTTCTAGTAAAAAAAACATAATAATCCTTGTATATGATAAATTCTTTTTTGAAGTATTTTAAATTATTTTTTGGCTTAAAATGAGTCTTTAATTTACATTTTAATACAGAAAACTCTCTTTTCTTCTTCAATTAAGTTTGAATGTGGTGAACATTTGATTATATCCTCTCCTGTGACATGAAGAAACATTGTACAATAAATGAGTACTGGAATATCAGCAAGTCCATTTGCAGTTAGATACGGATCAAACCATTGAATCCACACTCTCCAGTTAACAGAGAGGTACCTATACAGATTTATAACTGATAGGGGTGTCTACTACAAGGCCTTGCATGCCATTGTCTCACAATACACTAGTTTGCTGTCAGTTGTTTTAAATAGCAAGTGCCATGGCTCCAACTAGCCTGATCCCACTGAATTACGTAGCATTCTCAGCATTTGACTTTAGTAAACTACATTGATTTACCAAAGCCCTAACTCTAACAGTAATACTACTTCCAGGTTCCTAACCCTAACCAGAATCCTTGCTTCCTAACTCTAAAACTCCCCTCCCACTTACTGAATTTAAAGTCAACAGTTTGTCGCTCATTCCCTAACACTAAATTACCCTCCTGCTCTCTATACCTAAACCACCCCTACCTAAACCCAAAGTCCCCAAACATACCTGAAACTCCAACAACCACAATAAACCTAAAACTCTCCTCCCACTCCCTAAACCCCACCTTTAAGGGCAGAGCAGTGGTGCAGCAGTTAAAGTTGTCGCCTCACAGCACGAGGTTCTCCTGTTCTCTCCTTGGCTGGGATACCTTCTATGCGGAGTCTGCATGTCCTCCCTGCATTCATGTGAGTTTCCTCCGGGTGCTCTGGTTTCTTCCCACATTTGAAACATACATCTGGAGCATTTCAACCTGGGCCTGTGCTGAAAATGGGCTCTGTTCCAATTAAACTTTTCTGGTAAACAAATGGTAAATAAATAAATAAACCTGATACTCCCTTCTTGCTTCCTAAATTTAAAGTGCCTGATTGCTCTTTAACCTAAAACTCCCCTCCCTCTCCCTAAATCTAAAACTCCCCTTTAGCTCATTATATCTTAATTCCCTTTCCAATTTATATACACTCCCACCCATTCCAACTCTCGCTTCACGGCTGATGTACGTAAAGTGATTCACACTCGGATAATGTGTGTGTGGGCAAGTTGTGGTAGGTCCACTGTCTCTACATTATTGTAACATCATGCCCAAATACATTATTTGACTTCAAGCACAAGCAGCTGACCTTGCAAATTGAAACATGCTCAAGCCCCCTCCACATGAGTGTTCATTATTCACAGCCTGAAAAAACATTCGTTCTCATGCATGATCGCTGTTCATGCTGCAACAATGTGTGTCCAAGACACGTTTCACCGAAACGTAAACCACCGAACACATTTTCGTGAAAGAGCATTTATTAAAAATGCACTTTTGCAAAAAAAAAAAAAAAAAAACCAAAATATTAAAAAATAAGACTACTCACATTTATGCAGGGGGGCTGTGCCCCCCACACCCCCTACTTTAATATTCTCACTGCGAGATCGCAGTACAGTGGGGAAAAGGGAATATTCCCTTATCCCCACTATACCGCAATCTAAGCAACAGTTTTAGTTGTACAATCTATACCACATGTTGATGTACAACTGCTGTTTGCTTACTTACCTTCTGGCAAAAGTGCATTTTCGATAAAATGCACTTTTGTGAATTTGAGCTCACTCATTTACATTTCGGTGAAACGTGTGTTTGATGGAGAGTCCTGGATTCATATATGTGTGTGTGTGTGTGTATGTGTATATATATATATATATATATATATATATGTGTGTGTGTGTATATATGGGTTCACTTTATAATTTTGAAATACCGAATTTCAGTATTTCGAAATCATAAAGTCGAAGACTCAAAATCATGAAAGTGCATAATCGCGAATTTGAATATCTTAAATTCGCTGATGTTCATCATGTTATATTGCTGCAGTCATCACACTTGGGTTATCCTGCCGTCAGGCGGTCCCGCAGTCGGCCGAATCCCAAAGTCTTAGTCTGGTGTCATTTGTCATCGCTTCTTCCCTGACGTCAGTGCAACAGGGGGATAAAAGAGGCAGCCGACGCCATTTTCTTCTGTCTTTCTTGCCGCGCGGTGCCCAAAGGAGAAGTAGTTCGCAAGTGCCGGTCGGCTAGCTCCTGACATTTTCAAATCGAATTTCAGCCCGAAGTCTTCTCTAAAGCTAAGTACCCCGTTGGGGAAACTTTTCTTGCCTCAGACCGATGTCAGACAAAGTTAATAATTGCATTTCTTGTGGGAAGCAAATACCTCATAAGGATTTTCATTCTTATTGTATTCCTTGCCTAGGCCCAGACCACGACATCTCTGTTTGTCGGTTTTGTGCTAGGTTCAACAAACGTACAATCAAGCGTCGGGCAGATTTCGCCCGACATTATTTTGACAGAAAATTTAATTATAGCATGTCGTCGGAACAACCGACATCAGCAATGATTTAAAAAACGCAAGGATAAGGACAGGCAACCAAGGCCAAGACCAGATACCGAGGCCTCAGCAAGGCCTACTGCTCGTTCTCTGGTTTTCAGCGTGGCGCCTACGCAGCCCCTGACTACCGCTGATTTAGTAATTCTGACGGCCTCCCAGTCCAAATCAGCTGGGCCTCAGGAGCGGGTTCCATCTCACTCCTCGGACGCCAACCCTGGCGGTGATCCGGAGATTTTGGACAGGCCTTCGGTTTCTGAAGGTGTCTTCAAACCGACAACTATCTCTATTAAGTCTTATGCTAAACTTAAAACCCCCTTAAAAGTTAGGAAACCGGGTCCACAGTTCTCCCCACAGGCCCCTATGCCTAAAAAACAGATACTTAAGATGGCTGAGGATTTAATTACCCTTATCAGGGGTTCACAAACCCTTCTGACGAAAGGCCTAGACTGGAGGAAGATTATCCTTCCTCTGACCAAGCATCCTTTTCCTCAGCTAACTCTGAGGACCAGGATTATTCCTTCCCTCCTTATGAAGACTCAGATGCTGAAGAGTCCATTCCCTCTGTCTCCCCCCCTGAAGACTACTCTTTTGTGGAAACTTTACACACCATGAGGGAACACTTCCACTGGGAAGGCCAAGATTACTCTGACTCTAAGAAAAGACTCCGTGAGTTCCTTCTTCTCCCACAGCATAGACCCCCTTGCAATTCCTCCAGTTTTAGACACTTTGGATGATGTTTACACCGAATCGAGTCTAAACCCAGATTCCTTACCTCCTGCACCAGCTAAACCAGACAGATAACTACCGAGTTCCTGATTCTCATAAGTTTCTATATAAAATCCCTGTTCATAGATTCATAGGTTCATACTAGGCTATCTGCCCTGGGGCAATTATAAGCCTAGCCCGATTCTGTATGGCTTACGCCACCCCTTGATTTGAGTATACTGTGCCCTTTTTAAGGTTTAGTTTACTGTGCCTCTGTCTAATAGTGACACGGGAGTAATCCCTGGGACAAACCTACGATCCCCCATCCACTTATCGAGATTCTTCTTGAAGAGATTCAGTGAGGTGCTCTGCCTCACATTAACTGGAATTCTATTCCAGAGCGAAGGGAGCCTCTGGGTTATGAACCTGTCCCTCCAGCAAGTTCTATTTATTTCTGTGCTGAGGTTCAAGTCCCTCGAGCGTGTGGCTCTAAGGGATTTAGATTTACTGAGGTGGAGTATGTCCATTAATTCTGGATTTGACATAGCTTTGTATGTCAGGCATAGATCGCCTCGAAGTAGTTGGTATGCAACTGAGTAGAGCTGGAGTTTTTTTAACCGAGCAGCATATGGCATCTGTTTGAGACCCTTGATCCTCTTGGTGAGATACTTTTGGGGTCTTTCTAATTGCTGCAGGTGTCTGGTAAGGTACATCCCAAAAGGGGCATTGTATTCTATGATGGGCCTGATGATGGATGAAAAAAGGGGCACGATTACCTCTCTTGATCTAGATTTGAAACCCTTCGTG
Organism: Protopterus annectens; assembly: GCF_019279795.1. Lineage (NCBI taxonomy): Eukaryota > Metazoa > Chordata > Ceratodontiformes > Protopteridae > Protopterus > Protopterus annectens. The sequence goes on from NC_056731.1 coordinate 847,734,555, forward strand.
ATGAGGTGGGCTATGTAGAAGGTCTTTCTAACCACTTTGGCAATGTGGTTTTCAAAGGAGAGATTGCTATCAACTTGGGTCCCCAGGTCCCTAATAACGTTCTCTGTACTTAATGGGTTTCCGCCTATGTGGTAATTTGTGGGCACATTGTTTTTGCCAAAGGGTATGACTATACATTTTTTGGCATTTAGCTTTAAACCATGGCGCTGGCCCCAGTTATCTGTCTCTGTGAGACCTTTTTGAAGGATGTTTGTGTCAGCTGGAGAGTTGATGATGGCGCCCAGTTTGCAGTCGTCTGCGAACTTGGTGAGCCATAGTCCTCCCACGTTTGCCTGTACCTCGCAAAAGTATATACCGAACAAGAGTGGTCCCAGGACAGAACCCTGTGGGACACCACTTGTGACCGGTTTCAAGTCTGACATGGCTCCAGCAACTCTCACTCTGTGGGTTCTGTCTTTGAGCCAGTTTGCGACCCATCTTGTGACATAGGGGGTTATATTTAAGCTGGATAGCTTATCTATGATGGCCGAGTGGGGTATTGTGTATCTAGCATGATTAAAAATAAATAAATAAATAGTGCCCAACCTTGTACCATGGCTACCAAAAGAAGAAAAAAAAAATCAAAGGGATAAAGCCTGAAAAAAATCCTATAAAAAATGTAACTCAAAATGCCTTCCTTTAGACATCTTTACCATAGAGTTTTGCAAGGTTTCTAAACAGGACAAACATACTATACCAACCTACAAGCCAAACATCAAAACAACCAACAAAAAACAATTTAGGCCATCACTAAATAAACTAGTCTACCCTGGTAAGACCACCATTCCCTCTCAAAAAATGGACAATGTGACAGACTATCCCCACACAGTTTAAACTTCTACCTTGTGCAATCAATACTCTCTCTCAGGCACCACTACATCTGTCCCCGCTCTCTACCCCTGTCCAACCAAAACCACCTAACACCTCTACGATTTTAGTCCAGTACCCACCTCTCTCATAATGAAGTTGCTCGTTAAACTAAGAAATACCTCTGTAGCTAGATCAGCCTCTATCAGACTACCTAAAAACAGCTGTAGAAGTCGTAGCCTTCTCCATGTCCATACTAAAAAATAAATAAATAAAAAAAAGAAAGCCATGTCCCACCCACCACTGTGGAAAAAAATCCATTATACAATTCTTCCTCTAAAATGTGCACGCTGATTGGCCAGCCCAACCAGCGTGCCCGTTGTAAATCCCTCAATATACTAACGGAAAAAGGTCCGGTCGCCCGGACTTTTTCCGTTAGTATAAGCTACTAATCTCGCTATGTTAAAAGAGTTTAACATAGCGACACAGGTTTAAAAAAAGCAACGTAGATCTCCGTTGCTTATTTTAAAGCTGTCTCGCTGTGTTAAACTCCTTTAACATAGCGACACAGTGTGTAAAAAGCAAGGAGATCTTGCGATCTCAGTTGCTTTTTTTTTTAAACCTGTCTCGCTATATTAAATGGGTTTAACATAGCGAGACAGCTTTAAAATAAGTAACGGAGATCTCCGTTGCTTATTTTAAAGCTGTCTCGCTATGTTAAACCCATTTAACATAGAACAGTAAAAGCAACGGAGATCTTGCGTTCTCCGTTGCTTTTGCCCAACTCTGATGTACTGCGTAGGCATCGCAGTACATCAGAACTGCCGGAATACCAGACAGCTGCGGAAGGGCAGCAAAGAGGCATTATACAATTCCATTATTTAAGAAAAGTAATTATTTCTTTTCTTAAATAATGTCATTGTATAATAGCAATAACCCACTTCTGGGTGTGGGTAATGCGGGATTTAACCACGGTTGTCTTTGTTTGGTCCCTCGGGCTTCGCCCTCGGGTCCAAACCACTCCAACCGTGGTTAAATCCCGCATTACCCACACCCAGGCGTGGGTTATTGCTATATCATACCACTGCAAAGGTGCCACATCTACAGACTAAGCACAGACCGATAGTGATTCTCTCTTCCTTTTCCAAGATTAGAGAAATACATGCATGGTTTTAGGCCCCAGTACATCACCACTACTGCTCTACATTTAAACCAATGTAATGAACTATCACAGAAACAAGGGTCTGTTTGTGTCCATGTTCTTCGACTTGTCAAAGGCATACAACACTCTCCTTAACAGGACTTTCACAAAACTACCCATCATGGTTACTGGTTACCTACATAGTAGGCAAAAAGCAGTTAAAACGGCAACAAGCCTACTAATCCTTTCAACCAGTTTCTATAGGTGTCCTTCAGGGCTCTATCCGGAGTCCTCTATTTAATATAGATAATAAACCTCCACTCATCATGCTAGTTTAGTTCAGTACATGGATAACAGTGTGTACAACCCAAACAATAAAAAAGCTCCAAAACCATACCAAAATTGTTCTCCTCTGTAGATACCCGGCTCAAAGAAAATCAAACCACCTACTCAACCCCAGGAAAAAACAAGTCAATGCTTTTTACCAAAAAAAGTTGTCAAAAAATCTAAAGAAATCTTTTGCCATAAACTCACTCTGCCACAGAAACCATAACTCTCATTAAACGTCTAGGTGTTACAAAAGGTGAATTTCATATAAGAAAGGCATAAACTGCGCACCATTAAATCTACCACACAAACTACGCTCCCTTAAATAGGACCAATGGATTCTTTACAGCTACTTCAAGAAAAACTCTAGCCACCACCTTCTAACAACTCTTGCATGCTGCTCCTATACCAACAAGCTTAAACAATACACAAAGAAACTCTCTGCATCATACAATAAAATGGAGTACTTGCGTATTATCACAACCAGATTTCTGATGTGCAATAATTCATAATGTTATCATGGAAGGAGTTTAGCAGTACTGCAATCCTCCAATTTAGGAAAATACATTTCATGTACTTTTTCCACTCTCATCTTAACATTACAATTGAGGCTCGTGACCCCCAACGCATATCGGTTCATTGTGGAGCATGGGCAAGTTCCCTTCTCACCAATAGGATTTTACACAGACACAAAAAGCCACGGCAGAACAACTGACTAGACGCACCATCACCCCTCAAATATATGCGGACCTGTACAAAAGTATGAAGCCAAATAGTACTATCAACCGTGACAGACCTGAAAGTCACAGTGCAACAACTACAAGTAGGACTGTGTGGTATCCAACTCCTACTACAGGCCAACTGCAGACCATTACAAACAGAAAAGAAAGGGAAAGGCATGTCTGCACGCTTACGAGAAAAGCATGTGTATACCATAAAAAAAAAGCGAAAATAGCGCTTTCCTTGCCCACCATACAACTTTTAACATAATAATGGCAGTAAATCTCCGCGGCATAAATAAGAACCACAGATGCACCACTATGATCACTTCAAAGTAAGTGATGTAATTCACCATTTTACCTGTAAGAAAACCAGTAATGAGTGTGTATTGCATGTTGATTTCAGCCAGACAACAGTGCCATGCGTTTCCGTTTCATAGCATTTGGAATCTGGCTAAGAATACACAAGTACCTAAAATAGCTAAACATGCCACCACTCTCCCTCATAGGGCCCACAACTGCCATAGCTAAAAGCAATTAAAATTGGCTTGAAATGCACAACTACAGCACACAAACTCTCATCCAGAAAAACACCCTGCACTGAACAAATTACTGCTCTACCATCCAGCAAGGGGCCTCCATTCTAGTAAAGGAATTCTTAGTACTTACAAATAAGTCAAATGGTGCAGGAGACTCTCTCTCTACTCTCAGTAAAAAAAAAAAGACACAAAACTCGGGAATAGTATCCCCACACAAAATCCTCCAACAAACTCAATCGTTTTATACTGCTTAAACATCTTAACTAATCCCGGTCCTGTACATGCTCATCACCAGGTTCTTTGTGCTTACCATACGATACACTCCAAATATTCTCAAATGGAACACACACAACCTCTCACTGAAATAAACACAATTTTTATACGCAACTGCTGCCTGTACAATCCACTAAGCCGCATGTGGGTTCTCTTTCGTAACTATCACTGTAAAATCTTAAAATGTATAAAGTACTACATGTATACAAAGGTAAATAGAAATGTTACTACTCTGTGTTTAACTGGAACAAAGTTAAATGCGATTTAAACAAAATTAGAGCTTTTCTCCCCAAGCCTCCACTGAAAATGGGCAATGCCCAGTCGGACTTTTCCACATTTACTTATTTGTGGAGAAAGAAGTCGAATACAATAAAAGTTGAAAAACACATACCCACTACGTACAATATATATTCTGCATTCAACAAGCCCATGCATTAATTTATTCAAGCGTATTTAAATATATAAAATATTGAGGTAAAACAGACCATTCTTTATCAAGTACAAATTCTTACTTGCAATGTGAAAGTGTGTTCCTTGATGGTGGTGGGAGTTGTGGCTCAACAAAACACTACTCCTGTAACAATGCAGCACTACATTTTCAACTGCAAAAGTACTTCATTTCTATTTGCAAAGCATTAGTGCAGATCAGCAAATTATTCCCAGCATCTGGAGCTTGCTTTCTGTTGTCTCCTTCTCCTATGCTAGTATAGGAATAGACTAACCCCTCAAGTTCTTACAAGATGCCCCCTGCTGAAATCAGTAAAACAAAAGGTTAGAAAAAGGACATGTAACACTCAACTACAGCATACAAAGATAGTTATGCAAGGTACTCCTTAACAATACACTGGCTGCAGAAAAAGTAGGGTAGAGTGCCAAACTGACCTAATAGACTGCTTGTGTTCAGAAGTTTACAAAGCAATGGCCTTTGGACTAGGAAGCAGCATTAAGACTGCAATATGTGGCAGACCAAGTTGCAACTGCATTACCTCCAACAATATATGGGAAGAGCAACAAAGCTGGAAAGTGCGTCAATGCAGCGTCTTGTATGGTAAAATGTCAACTTGTCTTCTACTGCAACAGAAAATGATATATCCATCCAAACACTGCCTGGAACCTCTCCTGCAGTGTCTTTTGACAAAGAAAGGGTGGTCACACTTCTTTAAAAAGTAGCCCTCTGTATTAGTTTATGATCACAGCTAACTATGGGCAACCATAAATATGAAGCATGAACTCAGTTTATCGGCACTACTGGCTTGATTTGCGGTCTGAGCTTTGCAGGCAGAGCTAGGGAAAGCAAGTAAGGGGAATGTACTTGCCTGCCTTTCCCAAGCTAGTGGGTAAGGGATGCATCCTGGTTACAAGCATCTTGTTAATGACTCCAGAGGGGCAGAGATCCTGAGTACTTCCACCTCTTATGAATAGGACAGCATAGTCACCTTTTTTTGCAGTCTTGACAAGACAAAGAAGGGAAAAAAAGTGACTGCATGTGTTTTTGGAGGGGGGATATATAAAACTGATGAGAAGGGTTCTGCAATGGATTTGTTTCTGGAAAATGTGGGATGCACCACGTCCAGGTTCTAGGGTCCTGAATCTCATAGGTCTAGTCAATTCTCATCTCCAGTCTTACTGAAATGAGCAGCTGCATATATTAGCCAACATAATCCCCAATAACTTACGAAATTACCTAATTAAATAGAATCCTCTGTAGAAGAGGGACTGCATTAAAAAACACCGAAGCATAGTAGCCAGACAGCATCCTAAGAAAAGTAGTAACACACTGGGTGGGAGCAGCTGCTTCACCCAATTCACTACGAATGTTTAGCTATGTTAAAAAGCAAACCGCTTTACATCAAGTGGCTTGGAAGAACGGTGCTTAGGATCCAAGATATTTCTTCTTTGGTACTTAACGTGTGTGTGTGTGGGGGGGGGGGGGGCGGGGTACCTAGTTATTAGCTTTTAACTTTGGTAGTGGCAACATTTCCTTTTTCTCTTCAACCCTTCAGGTAGGGGGAGTGGAGCAATTCAGGAGCTTATGTGGCTCACACTTGACTGTAAATTCAGTTACAAGTTTTTTTGCATTTTTCAAAATGTTACCAAGAGGAACTGGTTTGCATCAGCTGTTGCTTGGGTAATTGGGCACAGTTCCCAGTAACACTTCAACATTTCTAACATCTGCTGAGAACCAAAACTGCAGCATAGTAAATTACGAATGCAGTTTTAAGGCGACCTGTACTGCAGCAAAGAATGCCTACTCGATCACACATTAAAAAAAAAAAAAAAAAAAAAAAAATTCTATACAACAAGTCTTATGCAGAATTTTCTGCTTGGACTTTGTCTAGCATTATCCCCCATTGTTCTGGCTACATTAACATGTCTATTAGCAAAGTTACCACAAATTGAAACTACTACCTAGTCAGTTGGCCTGCAGTTATGGTTAGCAAACCCAACGACTGATGCACGCTGTCAAGTTACACGCCTAACAGGCCATAAAAGTAAGGAAGTGGTACCTTACAACTATTAAGAGCAGAGTTGCAAGTTCTGCACATTAGACTGTTGCCATTATTTTAAGCTCAAACAATGTAAGACAAGCACTTTACCAAATGTTTTTAACAGATTCAGAAACTAGACTGTAAAATTAAGGGGGGGGGGGGTCTTCATTACTACCTTGGGTCTAAAGTTCTACAGCTTGTTTGCTACCTATTCTTCCACGCCTATATCACACTAAACATTTTTAAGATGTAATTCACAGATAAAATCAATAACTGTTTACCAGCAGCATTAAGGAATTAAAACTTCCACCTATTACATATCAAAAAGTCCTTCTTTTAAAATTTCTAGCTACCTTTCAACTTTACTACCCTCATCACCAACATCACTGATAAGAAAAAACCTGAAGGGCATGGTGCCTAAACCGGTCTTTTTAGTCAGGTCAGCTCAAGCTGAGTGAAAGTTTATCAATATGGTTCAACACAGGCCTAATTAAGATTTGGACTTGCCAGACAGGCACCTGCTAAAACTGGCATGTGGTGTGGGGGTAAGGAGATTAATGCCATGGCTTAGCCTGCTCCCTTCTTTTCAGGGAAAGAGGGGCATATGCTACAGATACACTCTCCATGGTACAGCACTCAGTACACATTCTTGGGGGGGGGGGGTGCGCTAGTTGTCAAGACAGGCAGGCCTGTTCGATTACACTGCACACAGACATGGGCATGCATTGTAAACTGGACGTCAATAAGCAAGTGCTGGGAAACAGATGAAGCTTAAAGAAAGCGTCCTCCTTGCAGATGACTGCACCAATCCTCGTACATTCACTGATGTATGGGAATGAATGGACTACTAAACTAAGGGGAAATTAACACAAAGTAAGATAACAAGTAGCCATTGGGGGAGGGGCATCCTTTGCTGTTCTCATCTGTGGCAACTTTACCAGAGTACAGCCCCAAGTACTACATCCGTGGCCCAATCTCATACTTAAATTAGGAAGTAAACGGAGACAGCTGTATCTGGGATATGCTATATTGTGGAAGATGGTCATTCATCTAAACTCCACATCAGTAGTACAGTCTTATTTTTACCCTCCCCTCCACTGCTCTAAACCACCCAGTAGTATGATCACAGTTGGCTAATCGTGTCTTAATTAGAAATCATGGTGTGCCCCACATTGGTTATAAACATGGCCAGAACTCTATTCCATCTTTTCACAGACACACACAGTTGGCTCTTCTTAGGCAAGTACACAGCAAGTCTTTTGAGGACATCTCTCTTCAAGCTGCAGTGATTTGAATTTTCCTTTTGTAGTCCCCTCCATAAATTTAAAGTTTATTTTTCAAATTTCAAAATGTAACAAAAAATAAAAGGGGGGTGTTAGGACTCTTAGGACCTGGTCTTGCACACTTAAGTGAAGAGGTCACAGAATGGGAGTCCATGGCCACCTTCAGACTAAGTCACCACCTCTTGCTGAGCTTGCCTGTTACAGAATTTTTTTTTTATCCCTTGTCATATAAGCAGCCACTAGGGGAAGAAAAAAAAAAAAAAAAAAAAAAAAGAGCTTGGCTGAATTGGTCCAGTTCTCAAGGTGTAGAAACTCCCTGTGAAATAAGCAAATGGTTTGTCCAGACAGGGAGGGCTCGACTAACTATTTGTCAAGGGGAGTTGGCTTACTGGGACAGCGAGAAGCAGGAGCCATGACAATACCCCAGGTTCTGTTTGATCGCTGAACAGGTATGGGAAAGAACAAGCTGAGAAGTGCAAGTGAACAGCTGACAAGTATGTTGGTTTCATCTTGCCACAAAAAGCCCCCACTGGAGGAAGGCACAATACAACAGTCCCAGTAACAAAATATACAAATAATATACATATCTGCCAAAGACTTGTATGCATCCCAGCAATCAAGTGTCAGTGTGCAGAAACCTGCATTAGGCTCCATGTAGTGGCCCTGTACCTCACACGCTGACCTTAAAACAGTTTGGAGAAGATTGCAGACCCCAAAACCATTTCCCAGGGTCCCAAAGGGGTTGAGGCCTCTACTGCTAAGAATCCACTACCTTCTGAAAGAGATTCCAGAGCATTAGAAAGATGGGAGAAGAAAGTGTATACGTCTGCCACTTTGGCCATGAGGGCCTTAAACTGCCAATTCCACATGCTAAAATACCAGCAGTACTTGATTACACAGTTAAAGCAGAAAATGATCCCTCAGACAGATCAACCTGATTTCAAAGAGATGCAGGATTTGCTGCATGCAGCAGAACAGGTGGGAAAGCATACCTTACAGTGTGGTTTTGATTCATTGGAAGCCTCATGTAGAGCAGCTGTCACAGGATCTGTAATACGTAGACATGCTTGGCTAAAAGAGCAAGCCTTACCAGAACATGTCAAAGCAAAGTTATTGGATGCTCCATTGCAGAAAGATGTGTTATTTGGTGTCAAAGCAGAGGAAGATGTTCTTCATCTCACATTGCTGCAGTCCTTACTTATGGGGTAGTCCGCTGTCCTCGGTCGGCCCGAATACCAAAGTATTAGGCTGACGTCGGTCATGGGCGCCTAGATCTGACATCAGAGTGTCAGGGTATAAAGGCGCATGACCGACGTCATATCCTCAGTCTTTTTTGCCGCATGGTCCGATGCAGAAGCAGCGTTGCAAGTGCCGTTCGGCGTTCTGAAATTTTTCGTTTTCGGAGTTTCAGACCGATACCAAGTTGGGCTAAGTACCCCGTTGGGGAATATTTTTGTTTTTTCTTGCCTCAGTTACTTACGGATGTCAGAAAAAGTGAATAATTGTATTTCTTGTGGGAAACAGATACCGCATAGGGATTACCACTCGCTTTGTATTCCTTGTTTGGGACCGGAGCACGACATAGTCGGGTGTCGGTTTTGTGCTAGGTTTAATAAGCGCACTATAAAACGGAGGTTAGATTGCGCTAGGTTAGTCTTTGGCAAGAGGTGTAATTATAATATGCCGTCGGATGTTCCGACGCCTGCTTCTACTAAGAAGCGCAAAGACAAATCTTTAAAGCCTAGGCAGGATGATTCGTCCGTTTCGGACTCCGGACCTTTAGAAGCTACAGCTGAACAGGTGGATCCGGCTGAAGTTTCGGTTGTGTCCCAGGGGGAAACTTTGATTTTACAGGATGTGGCCTCTCAGGAGGCAGGTCAGGCTGAAGGGGCCTCTCAGGTTACTATTCTCCCTTCCATACCTAAGGTGGTTAGGCCTTCTGCTACTGTTTCTAAGGCTCCTGCTAAGGGCAGGTCTGTCTTGCCTTCCTCTGGTGTCAGTTCTGGTTCTTCAGGGTCTGTGCCTAAAAAGCACATGCTTAAAATGGCAGAGGATTTGATTACTTTAATTAGAGGTTCTATGCCCCCTCCTGATAAAAGGCCCAGGATGGAGCCAGAGTTGGAAAGTTTGGAGCAGGCCTCAGATGATTCAGAGTCTTCTGCTGAAGACATTCAAGATTTCCCTCCTTATTCTGATTCTGATGCAGAGGATTCCACTCCTTCTGCTTCTCCTCCAGAGGATTTTTCATTTTCTGAAACTCTGCATTCCATGAGGGAGCATTTTCAGTGGGAGGGACAGGATTACTCTGATTCACGGAAGAGACTTAGGGAGTTCTTGTTTTTACCACAGCATAGACCCTTAGCTATACCTCCGGTTTTGGATGTTGTTTCAGATGTTTTTTTGGAAGCTTCCCTTAATCCAGATTCTGTGCCTCCTGCCCCAGTTAAACCGGACAGGTATTACAGGGTGCCTGAGGCTCATAAATATCTGTATAAGAGTCCTAGGGCGGACCCAGAAACTATTAGTCAGGGGCCTAAGGGTGTTAGAGCCTCTGTTGTTAAGAATCCGGTTCCTCTGGATAAGGAAGCTAGAGCTTTGGATAGATGGGGTAAGAAGGTGTATACCTCTTCTACTTTAGCAATGAGAGCTTTGAACTGCCAGTTTCATATGTTGAAGTATCAGAATTTCCTCCTTTCTCAGCTAAGGTCTAAAGTGGATGCTTTGGCAGAGGGCATAGAGTGTAAAGAATTGCAGGATTTAGTGCATGTTTCTGAACAAGTGGGTAAGCACTCTTTGCAATGTGGTTTTGATGCTTTACAGGCTTCTTCTAGGGTGGCTGCCACTGGTTCTGTTATTGAGGCACGCCTGGCTTAAGGATCAGAATTTGTCTGAGCATGTTAAGTCTAGAATTCTGGATGCCCCTTTACAGTCTGAAGTTTTATTTGGTCCTCCTGTGGAGTCAGTCTTAAAGAAAATGGAAGACAAGGCTAAGTGTATGCAGACTGTTAAAGATTTTTTGCAGGTACAACCTCCAAAGTTTAGTAGAAATTGGCCTACTAAGGGGTGGACGTACCCTTCTTCTGATTCTCAGTCTAGGGGTAGATCTAGGCGTGGTAGGGGCAGAGCTCAGAGTACTTTCAGGCCGAGACAATGGAGTTCGCCTGCTCAATCTGCTCGTGAGGGCAGGGGCCAGTCCTTTCGTAAACAGGCCCAATGACCTACATTTTCAGCTGCTAGATTCTTCTTGCCTGGCAGCTCCTTTGGGAGGAAAGTTGGCTCTTTTCAAGCAAAATTGGCATTTAGTCACCCAGGACAAATGGGTATTGGACATTATAAACCGAGGTTACAAGTTCTATTTCCATACCATGCCTCCTTTCAAAGGCATGCCAGACGTCCCTCCTCGGCAAAGGATAGAGGCTCGCAGACAAATTTCTTTACTTCTTCAAATAGGAGCTATACAGCCAGTTCCTCTGTCAGAAGTGGGCCTAGGATTTTACTCCCGCCCGTTTCTAGTTCCAAAGAAAGGGAACACGTGGAGACCAATTTTGGATTTATCTATCCTCAACACTTACCTGGACATTCCAAAGTTCAAGATGCTGACTTTACAACAACTTTTACGCTGTTGGGAAAAGATCACTGGATGGTTACTCTGGATCTCAAAGAGGCTTACCTTCATGTTCCTATCAGGCCCAGTTGCAGGAGGTACCTGCGTTTTCGGGCTGGAAATTTACATTATCAGTTCTCTGCATTGCCCTTTGGCTTATCTACTGCGCCCAGAGTGTTCACAAAGGTTCTGGCTCCAGTGATAGCATTTCTCAGACTAAGAGGAATACAGATTTATCCTTATTTGGACGATTGCCTGATTATTGCACAAGAAAAGGACAAACTTCTTCAGCATCTACAATATGTGATGGCAGTGTTAAGATGCCTAGGGTATTCTGTGAACGAAACAAAGTCCAGTCTAGTACCCTCTCAGGACATGTGCTTTCTGGGTGTGAGACTGAATACAGCTTCCCAGATGGCCTTTTTGACCCTGGACAAACAAAGAAGCCTTTCTCTTTATTTCCATCAAATGTCTCTACGGTCCAGGCTGACTGCAAGGACAGTCCTTCAAGCCTTGGGGTTCATGGCATCTTGTATTCTGGTGCTTCCCAATGCCAAATTGCATATGAGGAAGCTTCAATGGTATCTCAAAAATGTATGGACACAGCACTGCCAAGATCTAGACACTGTCATTCAGATAATACCTTGCATTCGGAAGGAGTTTTTGTGGTGGGCTCAGGAATGTCACCTAAACAAGGGACTCTCTGTGACCCGGCCAGAGGCGAGTCAGATTCTAACAACAGATGCCTCGGACAAGGCTTGGGGAGCACACCTCAATGGAAAATGGGTGCAAAACACGTGGCCTGTCAAACTCCAACATTTGCATATCAACTTGAAGGAAATGTTAGCAGTCCAGTTTGCATTGATGGCTTTCAAAGATTTACTTCACCCAGGGCAGGTGTTGATTCAAACAGACAACACTACTGTCATGTGGTACATCAACAAACAGGGGGGAACCCATTCTTACCCTCTTTGCAGGCAAGCGATGATTCTGTGGGAAACTGCTCTCAATCTACACCTCAATCTTCAGGCAAGGTTTCTACCAGGAGCACAGAACTCCTTAGCAGATGTATTGAGCAGACAAATAGTGGATCCTCACGAATGGAAATTGGATCCTCATGTATTTCAACAGTTGACAGTGTTATGGGGAACTCCAGACATAGATCTGTTCGCTTCTCCACTAAATTACCAGTTGCCAAAGTTTTGCACAAAATGTTTCATCACACAGCTTGGAAGGTGGACGCTCTATCATTCAGTTGGAACAATCTGCATGTATATGCCTTTCCACCTCTGCCTCTTCTTCCCAAGGTACTCTTGAAGGCCAGACAAGACAAGCCAACCATGATTTTGATAGCACCGGATTGGCCTCGACAACACTGGTACCCACTACTGAGGAGCTTAGTACGAGAACCTCCATGGCCTCTGCCTCTGATTCCGCATCTTTTGTCACAAGAGGACAGTCACTTCCTCAATGCCAAGATTCAGTCTCTACATCTAACAGCCTGGCATATTCTGTTTTAGACTCTGGAGGGTCTCAGCTTCCACAACAAGTTTTGAATGTTATTTTGGAGGCCAGGAGGCCTAGTACCAGGAAAGTTTACGCTGATAAATGGAGGAGATTTTTTATTTGGAGCAAAGGAAAGGACTTTGATGTCTCCAAACCTGATTTAAGTGTTGCTCTTCAATATCTTACTGAGTTATTGGACAAGGGTTTGTCTTTCTCCTCAATAAAGGACCATGCTGCAGCCATTTCTGCTCACTATGATTGTGACCCTCCTTTATTCTCTCATCCTTGGTTTAAGCAATTTCTTAGAGGGGCAAAGAATATAAGACCCCACGTAGAGCTCCTACTCCTGCTTGGGATCTCAATTTTGTGTTGGAAAAACTTACTCTACAACCTTTTGAGCCTGCAGCTACTGCCGAGTTAAAGTATTTGTCATGGAAAACAGCTTTTTTGTTGGCCATTACCTCTGCAAGAAGGGTTTCTGAATTACAGGCCCTCATGGCAGTGGAGCCTTTCCTGATTTTTCATAAGGATAGGGTATCTTTGCGTACTAATCCTTCCTTTATGCCTAAGGTGGTTTCTAGTGTGGCCTTAAATCAAACTATTCATTTGCCTACTTTTTATGCAAACCCCCAAAATAAAGGGGAGAAAATTTTGCATAGTTTGGATATTCACAGGCAGTTGCGTTATTATTTGAGCAGAACCAAGGAGTTCAGACAGTCTCAGCAATTGTTTGTTTCTTTTGCTTTGGGTTCACAGGGTAAACCTGTTTCAAAACAAACTATTTCTAAATGGATTGGGTTTTGTATTGCTTTCTGTTATTCCCATCATGGTAAGGAGGTTCCTGCTGGAATCAGGCCTCATTCCACTAGGGCTACTGCTACTTCTACGGCCTTTCTAAGGGGGGGTAGCTACAAAAGACATTTTGGAGGCAGCTACTTGGAGTTCAGTGCATACCTTTTCTAAACATTACCACCTTCCTCTTTATTCTAAGTCTAGGGCTGGATTTGCCACTGCAATTTTACAGGGCATTTTAGCGGCCCCTAATGCTTTATGATTTTTACCATCCTCCCTTTCCCGTTGCTTTGGGATTCTACCCATAAGTAAGGACTGCAGCAATGTGAGATGAAGAACATAGTACAGTTTTGTACCTACCATAAATGTAGATGTTCGAAGATCCACATTGCTGCAGTCCAATTTACCCTCCCTCCTTCCCCACTGTAGTTAGACTTGGTGCTATGCTTTAGGTGATGGTTGTTGTTGGGCATGTTTTTGGGAGGTATTCTGTTTTTGGCTGTGGCCTTTCTGGTTTGGCCTTCTGACATCTGGGGCAAGAAAAGACTGAGGATATGACGTCGGTCATGCACCTTTATACCCTGACGCTCTGATGTCAGATCTAGGCGCCCATGACCGACGTCAGCCTAATACTTTGGTATTCGGGCCGACCGAGGACAGCGGACTACCCCATAAGTAAGGACTGCAGCAATGTGGATCTTCGAACATCTACATTTATGGTAGGTACAAAACTACTTTTTAAAGAAAATGGAAGAAAAGGCAAAATCTATGCAGACAGTTAGATTTTTTACAGGTACAACCTCCTCATTTCAGCAGAAACTGGCCATCAAAAAACTGGTCCTTTCCTGCATCAGACAGACCCCAAAGGGGTAGGTACAAACGCCCAAGGGGCAGAGGCCAGCCACAAGGTTCTTTCAGGCCTAGACAATGGCATTCAACAACTCAAAGAGGTGGAGACGAAAGATCTCAACCCTCCAGGAAACAAGCACAATGACTTCCTTCTTCGCCTGCCAAGCAAAATTGCCCTGGCAGCACCTTTGGGAGGAAAACTGGCTCTATTTCCACAAAATTGGCGCATTATAACAAAGGACAAATGGGTTCTGGATATTGTTACCCGAGGCTACAGATTTCATTTTCACACTTTACCACGGATGAGTGGCATGGCAAATCTGCCTCCAAACCAATGGGCAGAGGCACAAACGCAAATTTCAGCTCTCATGGATATGAAAGCAATTCAAAAGGTACCTACAAAGGAGCAAGGTTAAGGTTTTTACTCAAGACTATTTCTAGTACCAAGAAAGGACAAAGCCTGGAGACCCATTTTAGACCTCTCAGTTCTAAACACATACCTGGAGGTACCCAAATTCAAAATGCTCACACTACAGCAGCTTCTTCCCATGCTGGGCAAGGAGTCTTGGCTGGTAACATTGGACCTCAAAGAGGCATACCTGCATGTCCCTATCAGGCAAGATTGCAGAAGATACCTCAGATTTTTGGCAGGTATAACGCATTATCAATTCTCTGCATTGCCCTTTGGCTTATCTACTGCGCCCAGAGTATTTACGAAATGCCTGGCATCAGTAATTGCATACTGCAGACAACGAGGAATACAAATTTATCCATATCTGGATGACTGCCTGATCCAAGCGGACAGCTAGGCCATTCTATTACAGCATCTGGCATTTGTAACAAAGCTGGTAAGTTGCCTAGGGTACACAGTAAACAAAAAGAAGTCAAAGCTAATACCCTCACAAGACATAATATTCCTGGGTGCCAGCTTAAATACAACGGCCCAGATGGCTTATCTCACGCCAGACAAACAAAAACAACTGACTCAATACTTCAAAAAGATGGCAACTTTTACCCAGCTCACTGCAAGGAAAATCCTGCAGGCATTGGGGTTCATGGCATCCTGCATTCAACTAATTCCACATGCAAAGCTGCATATGAGGAAATTACAATGGTACCTGAAAAGTGTATGGACTCAACACAGGCACAGCCTTGAAACAAGTATACCTCTCATTCCCTGCCTTCAAAAAGAGTTCCTATGGTGGGCTCAAGCATATCAAATAAACAAGGGTCTTCCTTTTGTCTTACCTCCAGCAAACCAAACTATGACAACAGATTCTTCAGACTACGCCTGGGGAGCACACATGGCAGGACAGTGCATACAGGGCAAATGGTCTGCAAAACAAATGCATCTACACATCAACCAAAAGGAGATGCTAGCTGTGCAAAATGCACTGACAGCCTTCAAGGACCTCTTGCATCCAGGACAACTACTAATAAGGACAGACAACACCACGGTTATGTTGTACATAAACAAACAGGGAGGAACACACTCCTACCCTTTATGCAGACAGGCAATGACCTTGTTGAACACAGCATTGACTTACCAAGTACAACTGCAAGCACAATTCCTGCCAGGAAAGGAAAACATATTGGGAGACGAATTAAGCAGAAATTTGGCAGATCCTCACGAGTGGAGACTACACCCACAAGTATTTTCAATGATAACTCAAAGGTGGGGACTCCCAGACATCTATTTGCCTCCCCCAACAATTACCAACTACAGCAATTTTGCACAAGGACTTATCATTCCCTAGCCTGGAAAGTGGACACCCTATCATTCAGTTGGACAGCATTGACTGTGTATGCCTTCCCACCACTACCTGTCTTGACCAGGGTATTACTGAAAGTCAGATCAGAGAGACCACAAATGATGTTCATTGCTCCGGACTGGCCACATCAGCACTGGTACCCATTACTAAGGACCTTGACTCACAGCCCTCCATGGATCTTACCGCAATTCCCACTTCTGTTGACTCAGCAAAACTCTCAGATCCTTCACAGTCCGCTCAGGACTTTAAATTTAGCTGCATGGAGAATACCTTGAATTATCAATCAACACTTCTTTCAAAGGACGTCCTGAATGTCATTTTGGAGGCCAGGAGGCCCAGCACCAGAAAAATTTACTCAGACAAATGGAAAAGATTTTGTGCATGGAACCAGGCTAAAGGCCAAAATCCTTGGATACCAAACATACCTCAAATACTGCAATACTTAACTGAGATGCTACACAAAGGCCTTTCTTTCTCATCCATTAAGATCCATGCTTCAGCCATTTCAGCTCAGTATAATATGGATCCTCCCATATTGTCACACCCTTTACTAAGGCAGTTTCTCAGAGGGGCTAAGAATATAAGACCCCCCAGAAAACCCCCAACACCAGCTTGGGACCTCACCTTCGTTTTAAAAAAATTAACACTGCCTCCTTTCGAACCAGCCTTCTCAGCAGAACTACAATACTTGTTATGGAAAACAGCTCTGTTGCTGGCTATCACCTCAGCACGCAGGGTCTCAGAACTACAGGCACTTATGGCAGTGAAACCTTTCATCATTTTCCATCAGGACAGAGTCTCTTTACGAACTAACCCTACCTTTATGCCAAAGGTAGTATCCAGTGTGGCTTTGAATCAGACCATTCATTTACCCACCTTTTATCCAAACCGCCAGAATAAAGGAGACTCTTTCACTCTTTGCACATTCACAGACAGCTACGTTACTATTTGGATAAGACAAAGACCTTCAGAAAAACGGACCAACTCTCTGTAGCCTATGCTGCAGGTTCACAAGGAAAGGCTATTTCAAAACAGACCATCTCCAAATGGATAGCACATTGTATCCGCTTTTGCTACTCGCACCATGGGAAAGCAGTGCCTGTTAATATTAGGTCCCATTCTACCAGGGCTACAGCAACCTCAGCAGCCTTTCTCATGGGGGTTCCAACCAAGGACATTCTGGGGGCAGCTACTTGGAGTTCAGTGCACACCTTTACCAAGCACTACCACCTTCCATTATACTCAAAAACCAGAGCTGGTTTTGCCACTGCAGTTCTGCAGGGCATCCTAGCTTCACCTAATCCAGTTTAGTACCAGCCTCCCATCCATAGCTTTGGGATTCAACCCGTGTGTGATGACTGCAGCAGTATAACACGATGAACATAGTACAGTTTTGTACCTACCATAAATGTAGATGTTCGAGTGTATATACTGCTGCAGCCCAGGTTACCCTCCCACCATCGCCTCTACATACCAGGGTGTTAGTTATAACTCCATGTACATCAATCTGTTGGATGCATGTCTATATGGTGTATTTGCTAACAACTAGTACTATTGTTTATCTACTAAGGTTTTTTTTTGCATAGTTATTTGTATTGCCTTCCTAGTTGGGGGCACCTGACATCTGGGGCAAGAAAAACTGAAGAAAATGGCGTCGGCTTCCTCTTTTATCCCCCTGTTGCACTGACGTCAGGGAAGAAGCGACGACAACCAATGCCGGACCAAGACTTTGGGATTTGGCTGACTGCGGGACCGCCTGATGGCAGGATAACCCAAGTGTGATGACTGCAGCAAGTATATACACTCGAACATCTACATTTATGGTAGGTACAAAACTGTACTTTATGGTTTATGGTACGTGGCGTATGGTGTTGGGAGTGTATCGTGGTTCATGTCGTGTATGTTTGTAGATGCAATTTGAAGGTGAGTGAGTGTTTTGTAAGGATTTTGTGTGCGAGTTTGAGTGTGTTTGAATGTAAGTGTTGGATGTGTTGATGTATGTATATGTGTGATGTTTGTGTGTGTGTGATGTTTGTGTGTGTGTGTGAGGGACTGTGAAATGTGTGGGTGTGTGTTTCCTTTTTGTGTCTGTGCAATCTCGGAGTTAGTATATATAAGTAGGGGGGTGTGGGGGTGCAGCATGTAGTGTAGGTTTGTTTGTGTTTTTGTGTGTTTTGTTTGTTGTAGTGTGGGTTGGACGATGTATGTATTGTGTGGTGTGTGGTGTGTATGTGTTCACAATTGTGTATTTTGTGATTGTGTGCTTTTGGGATTATGGATGTTCGACTTTATGATTTTGAAATACTGAAATTCAGTATTTCAGTATTTCGAAATTATAAAGTGAATCCGTGTATGTGTGTATATATATATATATATATATATATATATATATATATATAAATATGGATCTACTTCTCAAGCTCGAAGTTTCAAAACTTCGAAATGCAAATGGTCAAGATGATAAGATCAAAGTTGTGAAATTTTAAATGTTTTTCATGGAGATTGCCATACAGCATGGAATGGGGAAATTTACCATTTTCCTCACTGTAGTGCAGTCTCACAGTTTTGTATATTTATTTAGCAGAGGGTGTGGGGGTGTGTGCAAAAACATTAAAAAAAATTTTGTTTGTACTTTTTTATTACAATTTCAAAGTTTCAAAACTTTGATCTTATGGTCTTGACCATTTGCAGTTCGAAGATTTGAAACTTTGAGATTGTGAAATAGATCTGTATACATATATCAAATAGCATGTGTTATTGCTCGAAATATGGACGTTTTCAGATCAAATGTATTCTTTAACCCCCTCCTCTCTATTTATAATCTTATATTTGTGTGTGTGTGTGTGTGTGTGTGTGTGTGTGTGTGTGTGTGTGTGTGTGTGTGTGTAAATAAAAAAACACCATGGAATGGTGGTTTGAACTGGCAAAAAGACAAAAACATTGCAAAATGTTATAATTTGTTCCCTATTTGCACAAAGAAATTCCATTGCAGTGAGGAAAACTATCAGAAATTATAATCAGAAAGTATGTTCTACTATTAATACATTTGTAGTTTTAAATTTATTTTTTTGCTTATTTTTTAGGCCAACTTCCCTCTCTCTCTGTCTGATGATAAAGTCCATCCCTCCTGGCCACCCAGTAAATAGATCAAGAAGCCAGTGGCCCATTCATTCCCTGGGGTGTAGGAGAATCAGTTGATCAGAGGGCACTAGCCAGCATCTGTGTTAGTGCAGTGTTTTTTAGCCCTGCTGTCCCCTTCACATGCCAAATGCATTCAAGAGGGTTGGCATGCAATATGCCTTCTCAGCTGATATTACCACTTCCACATGATGAGTCAGTGGTTCTTTCCCACTTGTAGACAGCACCAGAGATTCAACCAGAGAGGTGAGAAGCCTTAAGCCACACCATTCTTCTTCTCCACATCAGTTCCAACAGGTATACCAAGCTGGCTATTTATATGTATCCAGATATTTAGATGCATATTTAATTTTGTATGCAAGATAAGGTATTGCAGGTGTGTGTGTGTGTGAGTGTAATTGTACTGAATGAATTAAACATTATTATGCCTGATGTTTTAAAAGTGCATGTCATTTTATAAACATAACACATCACAGGTGTGTGTGCCAAACACATTAAGTGATCTAAAAGCATTCACTCTGAAGCTTTTTGTTTTAAAGTGTTCATAAGTATAAGGCAACATCTGTCTTCTGCATATTTTATTGCATTTTACTTACTCATGAGCTATAATCATTTAAAGTACAATAGTTTTCCTTCATCCAAGGGAAGCATTGTTATGTAAATGGGGTCTATATTACCATATTGAATGGTAAAAATGTTGAAT
The DNA here is from genome assembly GCF_019279795.1 of Protopterus annectens. Taxonomy (NCBI): domain Eukaryota; kingdom Metazoa; phylum Chordata; order Ceratodontiformes; family Protopteridae; genus Protopterus; species Protopterus annectens. Next base: position 847,754,536 of record NC_056731.1, read on the forward strand.
GCTCACATGAGCGAAAACATACAAAAATGAACTTTTTTGGGGGGTCGCGGTACAGTGAGGATTGGACTTTTTGCCCTTTCTTCACTGTAGTGCAACCTTGGAGTTGGAATATATATTTAGCAGGGGGGGTGCAGCCCCCCCACAATAATAAGTTTCTTTTCCTACGTTTTCGTTCATGTGAGCATTCAATATTTGTACCATTCGATATGGTAATATAGACCCATGTTAATGTCTAGGCAGTCAATTAATATCAACTGGTTTGCTGTCACTTTTAGCACATTATGTGCAAACCTTGAGACAGGATTCATCTACTCTGAAAGCTCAAAAAATTTCCTTTCTAAAGTTCCCATTTGCCCTAAAAATATTTAATTTGCTTTCTACATCTTGTCCCACAAGTGCCAGTATGAAAACATAATTTGCTTTAACATCATAAGAAGGAATAGTAGCTAAAATAAACCACTTGCTCTAACTCTGTGCAGTGCATGACTGACAAACTTCAGTGCCCTAATACATTTTATGCTTCAGGAGCGTACAAAAACCTTAAGTATTCAGCCGAATCTTTCTGCAGTAAAAAAATATTTTCATAGCATTTTCGTTCCAAAACACAAAGCAAATGCACATTATGACAAATGAGCATTTAGTTAAGGATTACAGCTATTGTTTGGCATGCATCCCAGAAACATCAATTAAAAGCCATAGGCCACAGTATATTTCTGTAGTAAATCATGACTTGATCTTTCATGGAAGTCTAGCTAAAATTTTAAATATCATTTGTACTGTAGTTATTGCACTGTAACATTATTATTAAATCATTATGTAAATGTGAAAAGAAAGACATCCTGCTTCAGAAATTAAACCCAAGTATTCCGCATTCAGTTTATTACTCTAACCACTGAATTGAGAATAATCCTGGCAGTAGTAGGCCATTCCATAGAACTTCATTTGAAGCACACATTATCTTAAATGTCAGTCTGAACCTATATGAAATGACAATTATAATTCTTAATGTTACTGTGCTACAACCAGTCAGCTTGTAAAATAATGATGCAGATGTGAAGAAACAAACACTTTTTACTGGTATTTACAAAAGACATTACATTTAATTCTATTTCTCCAACTACTGTGTTAGGAAAGATATTATGATTAGCAAAAGTTTCCTTCAAACATGTACATGTTTCTAATGGGAAACATTCAAGTTAAGAAAGTGTGTGTATATTTGTATCTGTCTACAACAAACATAAGAAATGGCCGCAACGTAAACTTAAGCTAAGTTTGAGTAATTAGAGTTGGGGAATGTAGTCACATGTATGTAAATAGTTGCTCATGTCATGTTTACTGCTTCCTTTATTTTAACAGGTAGAATCTTTAGACCAAATGAAACATTATAAAACATTACGATAAACCGCTGATCTGAGTTCAGTTATCAGAGTTTTCTGAATAATATGAATAGTCTGTTTTTACTGCTGATTTCGGTGAAACACAACATCTGTAAAAGAATATACAGTTGACGTGTAGATGTAACTGAATGATCCACTGTCACTGTCCAGACTTCCATTTGATCTACACTGCCTACAACTACTACTTCATGTAGATGATGTGGTTCTGTATAAATATAAATGTAAGACATTCAGGAGCAAGTTCAGCTTGGCCTCCTAGTTCTCGGCGAATGACTCATTTCCAAAAAGCATCTCATCAACATTAATAAAATGAAAATAATGGTCTTTGGAACACACACAAAAGCTATCAGAAATCCTCAATGGCCTCCTGATCAAAACACATGACAATCGCAACATATAAATTACCAATTCCTCATTCAGGTACCTTGGGTTCTGGCTAGATCAAACTTTTAACTTTCAGACACACATCGAGAAAATCTGATCAAAATTCTATTAGCTACTGTTCCAGGCTCAGAAACTATCTCTTTTTTCTCACAGCTAGCCACTTCAGCTTAAAATAAGGGCATCCTGAATATGGTTTACCACAATTTTGTACAGCCTCCAACAAAAACATTGTAACCTTCCAAGCCATCTCTAATAAAATTTGCTGCTTGATAGCTAAACCCCTCAACAACAGTAAACTTGTTTCTGAAGATCAAATGTCTGCCTGTGAACCAAAAAAGCTTACCTCCTTTTTGTCTCACTACTATTTAAACTTCTTCATCAGGACACTTCATTTCCAGTTGCCATCAAAGTTATGAATGTCCCCTCTTGTAACCTCAGAAGCCAGTCCATCTTGGACTCAAGTGTCCAACCACCCCATTACAAAACTCCCTTGCACAGATCACAGCTTCTCCATACTTAACCTCAAACTGTAACAATATCACCTTTCAAATCTGATGGAACTCTCCAAGAAGTTTTTGTTCACACCCTTATTCAAAAATCTTTGTATAAACATAACATAGGACTTCTCATCTGACCCACCTTGTAGCATTGCATCATTCCTCATTTTACTACATCTTTTTCTCTCTTACTCTATCTTCTGTGTGCATGTAAACAGCAATTTTTCTACACTTCTTTTTCTGCATTTCTCTCCCCTTGTTTACAATTTGCATCTGTATATATGTAAATTGATTTTTTTTTTTTTGCATTTATCTGCCTGTTAGTTGTAGCCATGTACTATCTAATTTCTATAATCTTATTGTGTTTTATTACTTATTTTGTGCTAATATACTATCTCTAACTCGTAATAAGTCTGCAATTGGTCATGTTTGATAAGTGCTCTACCTGGCTAAAGAAAGAAATAAATACATAATATAAATAGATAAATAATTGTGGGTGTGATGTTATAAGGTAGTGCCATATGTGCTAGGGAAAGTAGGGTAGTAAATGTGTACATATACCAGCATAGCTAGCTGGAGTTTTGTAAGGAATTTGACTATCACACTGATTTGTACAGTTGTTTGAGTTAAAAATATATTTCAGAAGTTGCTTGTGTTAAAAATGCATCAACAGTAGGTCCTGCTGGACAGAAAGAATGTATGCATGTACATTAGGTTGTATTGTTGTAACTGATCAAATGTGTATGTTTATCAGAAAACCCTAGAAGGGTAGAAAGTTTAAAATTGTGTTATAGCTTTTAGACGCTGCTACAGATCTTAGCAAACCTCTGTGTGTTTATTGTACTTTAGTCAGGTGACCAGAGGTGATATCCTGTAACCAGCATCTGGTTTCTTTGGAACTCTTGCAGCAGCACTTTGACAGGAAAGATTTCTGACAGGATATATATATATATAGATCTAGGACTTATGCACGAATGTGCAAAGTCCCGAATCCATAATCACCGAACATATATTAATGAAAGCGCTTTCACCAAAAAAGCACTTTCGTTAATATATGTTTAAAAAAAAAGAAACCTACGTTTATGCAGGGGGGCTTTGGCTGTGCCCCCCACACCCCCTACTTTAATATTATCATTCTGAGACTGCACTACAGTGAGGAAAAGGGAATTTTCCCTTATCGACACCATAGTGCGGTCTCGCAAACAGGCATACTTACGTGAAAGTGCTTCTTCGGTGAAAAGCACTTTTGCACAAGTATGCCAAACCGAAATTAGTTTTGGTGATTTTGTCCTCTGGGATCTGTACGGATCCCATATATATATATATATATATATATGTCACACATCCATGCAGTCAAAGACAGACATCATCTGACTTTTGCTGTGGTAAGACACCACACATCAGCTTGCCTTGCTTTACTAAATAATCAGGGAACAGTAATTCTTTAGTTAGTCAGGGAATTTAGTAAGAATAGTTTAATATTATTTTCTGCATCTTTGAGAAACTATCCAACTGTATTCGTTTTTTATCTCTGTGGTTGAAACTCTATTGTTTGTTGTATTCAGTATTCTACTGTTTTCCATTTTATTGTTTATCATTAAATATTTTAATACCTTTCATTGTGGCTGGTCCTTTAGAGAATATTTTTTAACATCTTGAGAGTACTTATGCTGGTTTTAGTGACACTGTGGCCACTCCTGAAAGCCTTGCTGCTTTGGTCATACTGTAATATTTGTATTAATATTAATTTTACACAGTATAATTGGGTACCCTTTATAAGAGCCTTAGAGTAGCTGACTGGTGACAGCATGATTACCTCAGAGTCTGAGCTGAAAGGGGCTCAGCTAGTAAATCTGCACCAACTTTTCCCAGTTGTGTATGGGTGTGCTTTAAACTCAAATATTCAAGTATGTTTGTGTCAGCTACTGGAAATGGGGACATAGAGCTCCAAAGTGGTCAGTGTGGAGTTTTGTGTGGGTCTGGAAAGCGAAAGAAAGTCCAGCCCTAGGTCTGGAGTGTGTTCCCTTTGTGTTCTTAAGGGAAATTATACTTGGTGCAGAGAGCTGTATCTGAAAATACTGTGTGAATTCATCTTTGCTTTTAGTGAACGTTCAGTACTGGAGTCAGTGGTGAGGATTGAGTTTCCTTGATTGCTGGCCCGGAGTAGGGGCCCATCACAGTGGGTGATGGAGGAATCATCCTTATGAGAGCCATGGGCAAGCCAAAAAGCTGGATAGACACTTGGCAACTAAATTTCGCTGCAGAAAAATGCCAAATACTACACCTGAGGTACAAAAATCTAGTGGTAGAATGCAGACTGGAGGATACAACTCAATCAAACTAATTACACAAAAGACACAGGCAAAGTTATAATTGCGCAGATAAACAACTAAGTGCAATGAAACAAGATGGCTATTAAAACCTATGTTGAGGTGTGTCTTCAGGGGATTTAACTTTGTAAACAAGAAGAACATTCCTCCACTGTAATATTCTTTAAGAAAAAAAATGGAAATGTGTTGATCCTGTAACAGAAGAAAACAAAGACACTAAAAGATGTAATACCTTTTACTGGACCAACATAAGTTCTGCAATGATTTAGTCTTTGATGCTGTTAAAAATCCTCTGTCAGGAGTATTCACTGAGCAGACTCAGTAGGAGTACTGTGTATATTTCATAAGGCTGTATAGAGGGAACGATAATACAACATTGGACATATCTTGCAAGAAAGTCCCAGGGAGATCCATGGGGTTGCACAGTTTAGGTTATGGACAAACAGTTAATGAAACTAAGATTCTGGGTATATTAGGGTTATAAAATATGACTGTGAGGGAACTCAAGAAAAGGAGCACAGAAGGGATTATGAACTACAGAGGGCATTCATTCTAATAGAATTAAAATGATACTACTTCATAGAGAAAGTGGCTAATGCATGGAGTGTATTGACATTATGGGTATATGCTACTAGATATGATTTTTTTAAGAGGGCATGGGATGTATAGAGACAAGGCAACTGCAGCAAGTTAACTTCATACACCAAGCAAGATAATAATTGTGGTGGGTGATGCAACCAGACTGGCTCTCATGCTTCTTGTTTAAAGGAATGAGTAGACCGCAGCCAAGAATAATTAAGCAGTCGGCCATATCACACACAAAGATGTAGATGTATGTTTGTATTGCCATGTGATCTGCATGACTGATGTGGCTGGATGGTGTTCCCATTTTCAGTCTAAGAGTTAAATTTGGGTTTTATGTCCACATTATTTATTAAATATTTATTATTTATTTACTATTTGATAACCAGATAAGTGTACTCGTCTGAAGACCCTTTTCATTAATGACACAAGTGCAGGAATACAACAGAGGAAGACAAAATATTTACAAACATATATATCAACAAAAAAAATGACTAAGAGATGCAACCCAATGATTGTTGATTAACAAAAATATATACGTACCTACAAAGAAATATCCACACATGAAAAATACATGACAGTGATTGTTTTTTTGCAGCAGTGAAAGTTGCTAAGAATACAAATATTTCTAAATGAACAGAATGTGTGTGGTTGGCTAAAAGTAGAAGTGGTTGGTGTAGCTAACCACTGTCTTTAAAATTTGTAAATGCTGAGTCTTTATTGAGGTGTTTAGGCAGAGTTTCTTTGAAATAGTCAAGGGATTCTTTACCCTGTATTATAGAGGGCAGGTTATTCCATGTTGTTGTCTTTTGGCTTTTCCCGGTTAGGGGTTGCCACAGCGGAACTCCGGTCCGCTAATGATTGGCAGTAGATTTTCACAGTGCCGAGTTGCCAGCTCGATGCCCAACCTTCAACTAAGGCACGCCCATTCACGCATGTCTTTCAGAACACCACTCAACCTGAGGGGAGGACATAGGTTCAATAGGTAGGTACTAGGCTATTGGCCCTAGGGCCTATACAAGCCTAGCCAAAAAGGTACCCTGGCTTTCGCCACCCAAGAAAATTATTATTATGCAGACTCCACACAGAAGGCACTCCCCACACACTAGCTGAGAATCGAACGGGAGAACCTCTTTTTGTGAGGCAACAATGCTACCGCTGCACCACTGTGAAAATAGGGCAGGTTATTCCATAATGCAAGTAATAACCTTGAAAAAGTTCACCCAGTGGCCTACTAAAGGAAATGCTGTTGTCGTAGGAGTTCTGTAGGAAGTATGCCTACCCTCCCTGGAAATGAACCTTTTAAAAAAGAAGGCAGTAAGTCTCTTTTAGAACTTTATGTATTACAGCACCACTGCCAAGTAAGTAGTTTGTTCTTTCAAAAACAGGGGAGCCATTTTAACATTTGCAAAAAAGGCAGTGGTGAGTGTGAGAATCTGCAAATGGGGCAATCAGGAAATCTTATTTACTGTAGTCTGTATTGTGTATTGTATGCATAGTCAAAAGTGGAAGGCTTTATTCCAGTTTTTAGTTGAGGCAGTTGTAGCTATTGATGAGAGAAGGTGAGTAATTCTGTAGCATAATTTCAGCAGAGCAAGAACTTTATTAATGATGTTGTCAGTGTGGGTATAGAAGGGGATTCAGTGATCAAGGGTGAAGTTTAAGTACTTATACTCTGAAACAAAGCAGGTAGTATTCTTATTGTCAGTAATAGAAATAACTGGTAACTGGAGGGATTTGTGAGGGGAGAAGAATGATATGGCATTAGTTTTATTATGATTAATCAAAAGTGTGTTAGCCGATGCCAAACTCTTAGATTGGAGAAACACTATTGAAGCTGAGTTTGCAGACTTTTAAGGCATTTATTTGCATGAAGAAGAAAGTTATATCTGTGTACAACATGATGTTTGAATTGGATTATTTTTCTGGTTAACAAATAAAGAAAACAGTACGGGTCCTTCTTCTGAACCTTGAAGTGCTCCAGTATTTACTTTGCCTTTGGTGGAAAGCAGCTTGTGACAATGGACTTAGTCTTATTCCTCAAGTAACTTTCAAACCAAAAGATGGTATTTTGGCCAAAGTTATATTTTTCAACCTTGGAAAGAAGCAAATTGTTATCCACATTTCAAAAGCCCTAGTCATGACTACAAAGACTCCAGCAGTAATGAACCTATAAGCAGTATTACTGTATATGGAGTTTGTTGTAATGAGTAGTGCTGTAGTAGTACTGAAGGCTTTTTGGAAGCTATGTTGCTTGTCATGTAATGTGTAGGCATGCTAAGCATAAGTTGCAGTCTCTCCCTTAGGATGTTAAATCCTAAATTCTCAGTGTTCCTTTAGAAATAGAAATCCTGTTTGGTAACTCCTTGGCTGAGGTCTTTAAGCATCTAGAGGAAAGGGGTAAGTTAGTGTAGGGATAAAAGGAGCTCCTTCTGTCATTTCTTCTGTCACCAATTCCTTAATATAGCAGAACCTCTCTCTTTAGTTCCAGACCTTTTTTCAAGAAACCATTCATTCAAGGTCAGCAGAAATTGAATAAACACCAATATAAAAAAGGCAACGTGGGTCAAAGAAAAAGTGGAATGGCTAGGGATGACTGTGGTTAGGGATACTTGAAAAAGTATGGCAGCATTTGTTACTAAGCATTGCTGTGATGTATTAGTTTAATCTAATTAATCAATGGATCACAGTTTGTCACATGATGTGTTAATTGGTTTTAAATAGGGTTGTTGCTTGCATTCCTTGTTTGTTTGTTCTTTATTTTTTCTGAAGAAGGAGGGGTATTGACCCTTCCGAAAGCGCTAAAATAAATCAGTTCTTTTTATTTACAAGTAGTATTCTTGGGCTTAGTTCTTCGTTTTTTCGTAAATTTCCTGGTTTGTCAAGCTTTTTAGAGATACAGATAATAGGCAAGAGGGGCTGGAATTTATTGGAGAAAATTGGCAAAGGAACAAAGGTATTGGAGCAAATAACCAGAAAGGGAAAGGTAATAGAATGGGAAGAGGGCAAGACTTTATTTGTATTGCAGGTTAGATATTGCCTTCCCTATTAAGGATTGATAGAGTATAGGCAAAGAGAAAGAAATAGGGAGATCCTAGATGAAAAAACAGCTCTGGTAGTGTTTTTAATAGAATCTAGAACAGAAGCTGCCATTAAAAAGGAATAATTAGTAGACCATATAAAGTATTGCATGATAATTATAAGAATCAATCAAAGGAGCTTAGAAAGGATTGGAAAGAGAGATTGGATAAGCAGTTCAAAAATAGACAATGGGTGGGGGGATATATGCATATCTCCCAAATATGCTTAAAATCTAGAAGATTTAGGATCTTTGCCTGGGAGTGTTTACATAGGTATTTTTATACCCCAAGTAGACTCCAAAGAATTTTTCCTCAGGTGGATAACAAATGTTGGAGGTGTGACAGGCAAGAAAGAGGTGGCTGGGAACATACTTTTTGGGAGTGTAATGAGCTGGCCAACTTTAGGGATTCCCTGTGGACTGCTCTGTTGGAGATGCTGGGTGAGTGGATTGGATTGACTTGGGAGATGATTTTTTTGAGCTTTGCAACAGAAGCAGAATTACATAGACATAGTAAAGCCTTGCTGAGTCTAATTATGGTGGCTGCCAAAATAGCAATTACTAGAAAATGGAAATCAAAGTCTAGATCAACTTTACTAGAAGTAGTGAATATAGTCACAGAAATAAAACAACTGGAATTGGGATCTTTAGAAAAGGAGCAAACTACATAGAAAAAATGGGAATTGTGGGAACAATATATACAGAGAAGGAAAGAGATTTAAGAGGCAGGATTTGAATGAGTAATATAATGCTTAACTGACAATGACTGGATAAATAAGTGCTGTATTATGTTTGCAACTACAGTTATTTCAATGGTGTCTGTGATGTATAATGTTTGCAACTAAAGTGGTGTCAGTGTTGTTTGTTCTTCATCTATATAAATGTATGATTGCCTATGTCATATGTGATAATTTAATAAAGATGTTTATTGAAAAAAAAAGTGGAATGGCCTCTTAGGGCTCTTCCCAGTCCAAAATGAATATCTAAGCACCTTCTATCCCACCCACCTTGGTCATCCTCCCAAAGCAGCAGGCAATTAGTCTTGCTCTCTTCATTTCTGGAAACAAATAGCAGACTCTTGTGTACTAAAACTAATTTAAAAGAGCTACAAATTGTGATGGGAACCCAACCTCCCAAAGTCAGGAATTCCCATTCCTAAAAAAAAAAAAAAAAACACATTTACTATATTGGTAGCTCAAGAGGTTATAGAACCTGCTCCCATCTCTGTCTCTCTCAGCAGGGAAAATATTTTACTCCAGGATTGTTCTGATATCCAAGAAAGAAGGCACATGGAGACCAGTGTTAGATCTTTCAGTTTTGAATTATTTTCTAATAATTACAAAGTTCAAAATGCTAACCCTCTTTTCCTCTTCTTCCTTCTAAGTCTCTCTGGTAACCCTAGACTTCAAGGATGCTTATCACCATATTCTAATTTGCAAAGACTTCAAGTGTTGCTTAAGATTTTTTTGTGTCCGGGTTACATTTTCAACTTACATCCTTATCTTCTGGATTTTTCACAGTTGCTGGAGTATTTACAAAATGTGTAACACCTGTAGTTGCATTCCACAGACTTCACAGATTTCACATTTACCATTACCTCATCAATAGTCTCATTTTAGTGGATTCTGCTCAAGTCATGCAGGCATCCCCACTTTTTGCCATAAATCTTTTCTGAAAACTAGGATTCAAACTAAAACTAGAGAAATCCTCTCTAATTTCATTTCACAAGGTAATGTCTCTGGGATGCCTTTTTAACATCTCTGTCATAATGGCTTTTCTAGTTCCAGAGAAGGTCTGTTTGTAACATCTTTAGATATGGCTTACTAGTCTGTTTACACAGTATAGAGTTCTAAGCTACATGGCATTAACAATTCTCTTGGTCCTTATAGCTAGACTTCATACAAGGAAAATTTAATGTTTCCTCAAAAATCAATTTGGACCCAACATCAGCACTACCTGTCTTTTCCCATACCAGGTCTGGGCTTCATCAAGAAAGAACTCCTTTATTGAGCAAATCAGATTCAGTTAAATTCAGGTCCTCCTCTTTTCCCTTCCATTCCAAGTAAATCTGTCACAAAAGATAACTCTGACTTTGCCTATGGAATGGTTTTCAAATGGGTCAAAGTAAAGAGGATTTAAGATGTTCACTTCAAGAAAACACAACAACCTCAAAGAAATGATGGCTCTGATAAAGACTTTAAAAGGTTTGAATCAGCTGAGGACTCCACAACCACTGTTTTTAATTAGACAACACCAAAATTATGTGGTAGATAAACGGGGGACAGGGTGTTACCCCCTTGTGCAGACTTACTGTGATTACCAGCTCAGCACAATATTCTCCTTCAGGCAACCTACATTCGGTCAGAGCAGACCACTGCTGCAGAGACGCTGAGGAGATCCAGGATAACCCCTCAAGAATGGTTGTTACTCATGGTGTCTTCCACAAGATTGTCCACCTATGAGGAACTCTTTAAGTACATCATTTTGCCTCCATTTACACCAGACAGTTACCGAAGTTCTACAACAGGGCCCCTTTGCAAACAGGCATGGAAAACATATGCCTTTTCTTCTCATGGAAGGGAATGGTCCTGTATGCCTTCCCCCACTTTTCTATTGTTATAGTCATAAATAATATTAAGAATTTACCTTGTATACCTTTAGTCAAGAACAACACTTTAGGATGTACAAACAGAAATTTTATTCTTACAGCACTGGAAGTCAGTCTTCCTAGCCTTTGATGAAGCATTCCCACTTTACATAGAAAAATTGTATTTTTATACATTTTCTTATCTAACCTGGTCATGCAGCCTCATTACGTAAGTTATTCTGACAAACGAAAAACTCTGCAAATGTCCTCATCCCTCGTGATTTTCGCCTCGGACTTCACGTGAACACCTTTCTATACATGCTCCACCTGCTTTCAGGGGGTCTTGTTTCTGACCTTGGATGTTTCAAACCTGCCCTAGCAACAACGCACTCCTAACCTGGAGGAGTCAGGCTAACAAATTCCTTTTGTAGTAACTACATGCCTCGACTTCATGCAACACGTACTATTCTCTCTTATTACATAATACTTAAGAAACAGCAATACTGTGGCTTATGAAGCTGTATTTTTCCCAACCCTGCATACAAATTATATTTGCTTCTTAACAATCATATTATAGCATTACTAATAAACTGAAATCAATATACATTTTAGAAAGCTGGTCATGTCCCATAACAATTTCCTTTCTCTGACACTGTCAGTGTCATAACATACATATAATTATATATTTTTTTATTTTTCTTAACATGATAAAATACGCCTCTGCATCATAATATTCATTATTAATTTTTGTCAAAATAGAACCATCATTTATTTATGCATGCAGTGGCATTTCATGTGCAGGTGAGGTTAAACATGTTGTAATCACAGCCTTTAGAATGGAAAATGCCATAATGATTACAAATATAATAAAAAGTACAATGACAAGTACCCTGGATTATGCTAGTTCCCAGGTTACCAAAAATACTGCCCAACCATCCAAAAAGTGTCCAGTTTTTGGATGTGCTGTCCAAATCTTTGGCCCTTTGTTTCATGAAATTTGTCAGTTTTTTTTTCTGTTCATCATGATAGTCACTAATATATGAAGAGCAACGACTCTCTATTAGGGCACATGACCCCCGCCCTTTTGCAGCAAGCATTATATTAAGTGCCATTCAGTTTTATAACACCAAAGTTCATATTTCAGTCATTTTTCGATTTGCCATCCTGATGTGATTTGAAGTTTTGTTGGCCACCTCCTATAGAATTTGAGCAAGCATGGTGATTTTAAGCATTGTCCTTTGCACTCCATACCCAGGATTAAAAATTGAAAATACTTGCTCTGCCCAGTGGATTGCTCACTAATTTTTCAGTCTACCTCCTGGTGGGTGTTCGAAATGTTGAATAGCAGGAGTGATATAGCCTACAAAGCAACATCCAGATGAGTTTGTAGGCAGCCAGGTGTAGGCACGATCACCACAGATGTAATGTAGTAACGGTCACTTATCATGCCCATGCCACACCCCCAGTCATAGCTTTTTAAGTGCAAAGAGTCTAACACACTTTCATGCCTGGTGTCATTACATTTGCTTTTTCCTACTGGTACAGTCCCATTTCTGGCATAACATGTATCTCTATGATGTGAGGTTGCAAGTTGAAGAGACACAATTTTTGAAACCTCAGTTACATTATGCTAGGTTAAGCTAATGTCATTAAGATCTTTTTAAAATGACACCTATGATGTAGGGATAGGAATTCCTGCCTTAGAATAATGAGGTATATGCAAACATATTCAGCAGTTTGTTTTGTTTAGATTTTTGGCATATTGCCGAAGGACCAGCAAGAAACTGTTTTTTCTTGACCAGTTTATAGAAGGAAACAGCAGCAGAAACAAAGCAAAAGTACCTGTTGTCACTGAATTCATTATGGACTGCTACAGAAGTTGACCTTTTCACTGGGCAGATTATTTATGTCACACCTCAATCTCTCTCTGTTGGCTGTGATGATTCATCTAGAGTCCCCACATGGCAGGTCTTCTTGCAATGAGACAAATGGATCCACATTGGAAGTCCTGCACAGCGAACTGCAGTCAGAGTCATTAGCAGGACCTGAAAAGGCCCCTTCCACCTCGGACTGAGGTAGTTTTTCCTATGGAAATTTTTTTATGTAGACCCAATCAGCCAGTTGTAGTTAATGACAGGAGGCTTTGGTAATGCTGCTTTTACTTTTTGATGATATTGCTGCAAAATTTTGAGGAGTCTCCTACAATAACAAATCAGAGCATCATCTGACAAAGTTAAATCAGCATTTTCCACTGGAGGGGTAGCTGGAAGGGCCATGGGTCTTTTCATTAATATCTCGTATGGACTCAATTTCTTGGTGGCCTTCAGTGAGGCCCTTATACTCATTAATGCTAAGAGAAGGGCTGAGGGCCACTTTAAGTGGGTTTCAGCACAAATCTTCGAAATTTTATTTTTAAGGGTCCCGTTTACCCTTTCCACTAATCCATATGACTGGGGATGGTTGGGACAGTGAAGACTCAACTTAGTATTAAAAGCTTTACATAACTCTTTAAACAGATTATTATTAAAATTAGTTCTCTGGTCATTGTTAACAGTGCTGGGTATACCAAATCTCAGTATATAATCATATAATTTTTTTAATAACTGTGACTGCATCAGCTTTGCGACATGGGTAAGCTTCCACCCATGCTGAGAACATGTACACTACCACGAAAATAAATTGTAAATTATTAGTCTTACGCATCTGGATGAAATCCATCTGTGTATTACCAAAAGGTCCCCAGGGTTGAGGTAAACATGCACATTTGCTGTTGGCATGTTTGCTTATGTTATATTTCAAACAAATACTACAATTTTGTAAATACTGAAGTATCAAAGAGGAGATATGAGGGGCATACCAACTTTGGTTAATTTGATTAAATAAAGCTGTCTTACCTGTATGGGCCAGTAGATGATATGCCCTTACTAGGTAAGGTAGCAAAGAGGCAGGTGCCACCAGTCAGCCATCCAGATGTCGCCATATGCCACCAGAGGATTTTCTACATCCATTCTTGAGCCATCTCAGAACTTCTCCCTGTGATGCTTCCGCTTGAAAGGCTGACAACTTTGCAAAATCAGACACATCATCACTGTTGTAATTTGTTGCTGTCAACATACAAAGATGTTTACAACAATTTACTACTGCTTATTTAGCAGCTTGGTCTGCTAAGTTGTTACCTTTTGTAACAACGTTTAACCACTGTGAAGACTGGTAGAGAATGGTGAAGACTGCCAGCCTAGCCAGATAGAATTATAAAATTCTATCATTTGTAAATATGAATGTGAATCACAGGCTTGTTGAACTTAAAACAATGTGGCAGCATTGCCCTCTATTGTAAAGAAAGCTAAGTCAAGCATTCCTTGTTGGTCCTTTGAAATTAGAATTTGGAGTTGATGAGTCTGGAGTAAGCAATCCTGACTATTGTTTTAAGGCTAAAGTTAATTACCAGAATTTACATGTGGAATGTCCTTTATTGCTCTAAGTGTAAAAGAATGTAAATGCATTTTCTGTCAGCCTGGGAATACCAGGAAAGTATAAAAGATGATGTAATGTTTAGTAGGACTGCAGTTTCAATTTAAACAGTGAGAACCAGAGATTAGTAAGCATTTTTGTCTGACTATCCAACTCACAGTACTGCCTGTTTCTCTATGTAAGTAAGTTATTTTAGAAGTGTGTTTTCTTGTAGCAATAGCTAGGAATTAGAAAGTTTAGACTGTGTTTTTCTGTGATGTCAGAACTATACTACTGATTTATTTTAAGTATTTCTGTGTGATTGCTGAACTCTTGACTAGCACTGACTGTGTAGTAGAATGTATTGTTTTGTGGTTTTAATTATTTATTATTAAATATTTTAAAACCTTTTAACTGTGGCTGGTTTGTGTAGAGATAAATTAAGCTCTAGAGTACATTGCATATTTATAGAGTTTATTGTAGAAAGCCACTCTGATAAGCCTTGACTGATTAGTCACACTTACCAATTGAATAATAATGTTGCACAGTAAATTGGACACCCTTTTAAGGGCCTTTAAGTAGCTGATAATTATTAGCTGGGTGGTGACAGTGATTTCTATTGTATAGTCTGGGTAAAAGGGGCACAGCTGGAGAACCTGTGCCAGCCTTCCCCAGAAGTGTCTGTGTGGTTGTATAAACTCTTATCTCAATGTGTGTGTGTGTGTGTGTGTGTGTGTGTGTGTGTGTGTGTGTGTGTGTGTGTGTGTGTGTGTGTGTGTGTGTGTGTGTGTGTCAGCTACTTGGGCAGGGACACGAAGCACTGGTTGGACAGAGAGGGTGCTGGAGGTTTTAGCTTGCCCAGCTAGGCTGAGATCTGGACCCTATAGCTGTGCTAGTGGGGAGTCTTATTGGGGACCTGGGGAGCAAGGGAATGACCAGCCCTGACTGACTGTGATCTCTGTGCGCTCTTAAGGGAAATTGGACTTTACTGTGTGTATTTGATGTCCTTTCCTCATATATGAGATGCCCTCTCTGGTGTTGGTGGTGAGGACTGAGGCTCCTTGATTGCTGGGCCAGGGCATGGGTGTCACATATTAATTGGTGGCAGTGTTGGGATATCCACCTCACATATTAATTGGTGGCAGTGGTTGGGATATCCACCTCATATATTAACTGTTAGGCAGCGGTGGGATATCCACATCATATGTTTAGTTGGCAAATACTAATTGGCTTGTAGTGGTGTGGGTTGAGTGAATCCTGTAGCTTGTGCACAGTGAGCTTTGAAGGTGCTTTGTACTCTAAAACAGCCACACAGTGAATACTCAGAGTTCAGATCACAATTGTTTTATTTTTTTTTTTTGTTAGCTTAGTCAGGGTGAGCTGGCAGCGTGTCAGCAGAGGAGTATGGAAAGCTGACAAGGAGCCAGCTGGGGGAGATGTGCCAGGCTAGGGGACTGGTGCATGGAAACCTGACTAAGGCAGACCTGATTGCAGCCTTGGTTACAGCTGCATCAGAAAATGGCAACCAGGAGGACAATCAGACTAGCAGTGGAGATATAATTCCCTCTGAGAATGGACAGCTCAACCTTTCTGCAGTGGACCTAAAAATCCAGCTGGAGCTAAAGAGACTTGAGTTGGTGGCCAGGCATGTGGAATTAGAAGCAAATGAGAGACTGCAATGTTTACAAGCTGAGGAGAATGAGAAACTGTTATGTCTGTAAGCCGAGGAACAAGAGAAGCAGAGGCAGCATAAGAAGGAGATGCTGACTCTTCGCCAGAGTCATGGAGGTAATGGGGAAGGGAGTAACTAGACCCCAGAAGCACAAAAGGTCAGTAAATTTCTGCCACAGTTTAAAGAGGGGATAATTTTGATAGTTTCATTCATATGTTTGAGAGGGTATGTAAACAGTATGAAGCTGACCAAGGGCTCTAGGTACAGTTCCTAACCCCCTTACTCCATGGTAAAGCTGTAACTGTATTAGCTAAAATGTCTGACATTGCATGTTTTGATTATACTGATGTTAAGAAATGTCTTTTAAAACTGTTTAAGCTAACACCTGAAATGTATAGGAAAAAAGTTTTCTGAGCATAGACGCAAGGCAGATGAAAGTGTGTGTGAATATGTTGCTGAATTGAGCACTTATTTCCATAGGTGGGTTAGTGGATGTCAGTTCACCACTTCTGAAGGGCTGGCAGACCTTTTGGTGAGAGAACAAGCCCTTAGCACTTTGCCTGAGGACATGAGGATCTGGTTAGCTGATAGACAATGTGCTACTTCAGATGAGTTGGGGAAGGAGGGAGACCTAAACCAGGTAAGCAGGGCAGCCCTGCACAAGAAGGGGGCCCCCAGTACTGCTCATGGGTCTAAAGGAACCCATGGTGGGCAGCACAGACTGCCCCAACAGAATCTGCCAGTAACAGGGAAAGCCACTAGTCCAGGTACACGTCCAGGAGCTAGGGTTAAATGTTTTGAATGCAACCAGTGGGGCCATGTGGCATACAAGTGTCCAAGGAGGCACAGTGGGGAACCAAAGGTGAAGGAGCCAGTAAGTGGGAAAGACAAAATGCCAATAGAAGATTGTCTTGAGACAACACGGGTACTAAACTACCAACCTGCAGATGTCCTGAGAGGGAATGATTTGGATGAGGCAGTACAATGTGCTTATGCAGTTACACACAGTCAGGCTAGGAGACAAGCATGTGGTCTGGTAGCCTGGGGGAGACCCAGACAGACTGCATACTTGTAGCCAGGACTGGTGAGGTGGTTACTTCAGGGAGGGAGCTACTCTGTAGCAGTGAAACTGAAGGTGAGCCACAGCTGCTTGTGGGTACTGATGGTCCCTTGGACAGAGTGACTGCAAAGGTAGAGGTGAATAGTAGTACCCAGGCTGACAGTGAGGCACCATTGTCAGAGGATGCCAGACTTTCTGTGGAAGGGGAGCTGGGAAGGGTTACAAGGAGAGAGTTGAGACAGGCTCAGCTCTCAGACCCTACATTGCAAGGCCTGAGGCAGGTAGCTAGGGAGGCACCTGATTCTCAAGGGAAGGGGAAATCTCTATACTGGGACAAAGAGTTACTATACAGAGAGTGGACCCCTGAGGGAGGGCTAGAAGGGGAGAGAGTACAGCAGTTGGTAGTGCCTAAAGCCTACCATCTGGCGCTTCTGGCCATATCTCATGATATTCCCTTTGCAGGTCATATGGGCATAAAATGTACAAAGAGGTGTATTATACAGAACTTCTGTTGACCTGGAATTTCCAGAGAATGTAACAGGGTACTGCAGGACTTGTGAGAAGTGCCAAAAGGTAGGCAAGGCAGTAGACAAGGTGAGAGCTCCTTTGATGCCTTTGCCTGTGATTGAGGAGCCATTTCAGGGGGTAGCTATGGATATTGTGGGTCCTCTGAGTACCCCAAGTTCCACAGGGAAAAAGTATATCCTAATGGTAGTGGATTATGCTACATGATACCCTGAGGCAGTGTCTTTGTCCTCCATTGAGTCAGAGAAGGTGGCAAATGCTTTGTCAGAGATTTTCAGTAGGGTAGGTTTCCCAAAAGAAATACCGTCTGACAGAGGTGCTGATTTCATGTCAGACCTGCTGGCTTGTCTGTGGAAGACCTGTGGGTTGAAGCACATGAAGATCACCCCCAGACTAATGGTCTTGTTGAGAGGTTAAACTCTACAATCAAGTACATGCTATGGGCATTTGCAGATCAGTTTAAGAGGGAGTGGGACTAATATTTGCCCCATCTGTTGTTTGCTTACAGATAGGTTCCCCAGGAACCCAGTTTTTCACCCTTTGAGTTGCTGTATGAGCATAGGGTGAGGGGACCTCTAGATTTAATTTTGAGATGAGTGGGAAGGTGAGTGCAAGTCTCACAAGGAGTCTGTTGTGGCATACATCCTAAACCTCAGGGCAAGGCTCAGGGAACTCATGGGCTTGGCCCAGGAGAACCTGGCAGAAGCCCAACAACAGAAAAAGGTGTGGTATGACAGGAATGCTCGAGCTAGAGAGTATGCTGTGGGGCAGCGGTAATGGTTCTCATTCCTGTCAGATGCAACAAGCTGCAAGCAGCTTGGGAGGGACCCTACAAGGTAGTAAGAAAGGTAAGTGATGTTAACTACATGGTGGAACTACTAGGCAGACAGCAGGGGCACAAATTATACCATGTTAACATGATGAAACCTTACCATGATGGGAAGGCCCTTGTGCTGAGCATTTGCAGTGGATTGCAGGAGGAGTCTGAATGAGATCTCGGGACTGATCTCCTCAGTGAGGCTTGGGCTGATACCTCAGTGGAAGGAGTAGCAGTGTTCCAGCAGCTATCTCCTACCCGGGTCCGAGAATTCTGAGCAGTGTTTCAGGAATTTGGGGGCATGTTCACTGGGAAACAAGGATGCACCCACCTGGTGCAGCACCAGGTGGATGGATACAGGACCCCAAAGGTCTATTCGGCAGGCTCCTTATAGGGTGCCTGAGAGACGCAGACAGACCCCGAGGGAGGAGGTACAGGAGATGTTGGAACTAGGGGTGATTCAAGAGTACAACAGTCCCTGGGCCTCCCCAGTGGTGCTGGTGCCAAAGAAGGATGGCAGCACCAGGTTGTGTGTGGACTACAGGAAATTAAATAGTCATACAGAGTCGGATGCTTACCCCATGCCTAGGACAGATGAGGCCCTAGAGCAGCTGGGTGGGGCTAAGTATCTTACAACCATTGATCTTGCCAATATTACTGGCAGGTGCCCTTGACTCCCAGTGCTAGAGAGAAGTCAGCCTTTGTGACTCCTTTTGGCTTGTATGAGTTCAAAAAGATGCCCTTTGGGATGAAGAATTCCCCCAGCAAATTTCCAGAGGCTGATAGATAATATCCTAGCAGGAGGGTTTGCCCTTGCTTACCTAGATGATATTGCCATCTACAGCCATTTCTGGCCAGAGCACCTTCAGCATGTCAGGGAGGTGCTGGGCAGGGTTGACCATTAAGCCAAGCAAATGTCAGGTGGGTATGGCGGAGGTCTCCTACCTAAGGCATAAAGTGGGGAGTGATAAGATAAGGCCAGAACCTGCCAAAGTGGAAGCCATTCAAGCATGGCCTGCACCTGTTACTAAAAAGCAGGTGAGGGCATTTTTAGGGATAGCAGGGTACTACATAAAGTTTGTCCCCAGTTATAGTGTCATAGCTGCTCCCTTCACAGACCTGATAAGGAAGAGCAGGCCAGATAAGGTAGTGTGGACCCCAGCATGTGAGCAGGCATTCCAGAAGCCCCTTAGAATCTCAGAAGCTTTGGGAGGATCCCCTGTGTTAGCCAGTCCAGATTACAGCAATGAATTTGTTGTGCAGGTGGATGCTTCAAACCATGGGGTGGGGGCTGTACTTAGCCAGATTTCTTCAGAGGGGGAAGAGCACCCAGTGGTTTATCTCAGTCATAGGCTCCAACCTACGGAGGAATGTTATGCAGCCATAGAAATGGAATGTCTAGCCATAGTGTGGGCACTGCAGAAACTTCAGCCTTATCTGTATGGAAGGAAATTCACTGTTATGACAGATCACAACCCCCTAACATGGTTAAACAGAGCCAGCCAGCAAAATGCCAAGTTGCTAAGATGGAGCCTGGGGTTGCAAGCATATGATATGTCAGTGCAGCATCGCAGTGGCATTAGCAATGCCAATGCAGATGGGCTCTCAAGACAGGGAATGGGGTGAGGTACACTCAGATAGACCTAACCCTCTCAAGCGGTATTTCTCAAGGGTCACTTGAAAAACTAGCTTGAGGTCTCCAGGGTGGAGAAATGTGAAGACTGGTAGAGAAGGGTGAAGGCTGCCAGCCTAGCCAGATAGAATTTTATACATAATTCTATCATTTGTAAATATGAATGTGAATCACAGGCTTGTTGAACTTAAAACAATGTGGCAACATTGCCCTCTGTTATAAAGAAAGCTAAGTCAAGCATTTCCTGTTGGTCCATTGAAATGAAAATTACTTTGTCTGTCCTTTTGAAGTTAGAATTTGGAGTCGATGAGTCTGGAGTAAGCATCCTGCCTATTGTTTTAAGGCTAAAGTTAATGACCAGAATTTACATGTGGAATGTCCTTTATTTCTCTAAGTGTAAAATAATGTAAAAGTAGTTTCTGTCAGCCTGGGAACACCTGAAGATCAAAGGCAAGAAAAAATAAATGGCTACTAAACCAGCACAGCTCCTGATGCCAAACAGCAGGACTAAACGCCTCCCGAACACATGTATGCTTGTTCTGGAAGTCAAAGGCAAAAACAACAAGCTGCTACTAAACCAACACAGTTCCTAATTCCAAGCAGCAGAACTAAACATCTCCAATAAGCAGTCAGAGAGGTAAAACTCATCAAAGATAAACTCAGCCAGATAGCCAAACTCACTGAAGCAGGTCTTTTTAAATTCCAAAGGGATAAGCAAACAAGACACCAATAAACGAATGACTTCAATTTTATTAAGCACCACGATACTGCTTTTCGTCGGCGCCCTGCACCAACTTCTTCAGACTTTGAAAAATAACTCACACTTAAGTGCTGCTACATTTAAAGCCATTGCAAGCAAAGTCTATTACAAAACACACCCTCCAATTACCTTAAAGGAACAGGCACAAGTAGCTTCAATCTAACTAAAATGTTCCTATCCCATAAACACACAATATAAAAAAGTTGTATGTGATATAAAATTTACAACTGTAAAACTAATACTGTTCCTTACATAACACTTAAATAATGCAATCGAAAGTTAATTATATTATAAAAGCACACTTACATTGAACCAAATATGCATAATAAGGTAAAAACAAAGTTACCTGACAAGCAAAGCACCCTCAAAACGAAAAAATATCAAAATGTAGTCCAAAAGTGAGGAGTGCACCAGGCTGCAAATAAATCTCACCAAATCTTCCACAGACTGTCCTTTATTAAGACAAACAGGTATAAAAATAGACAGGTAAGCGCTTTCGCGTTGGTGTAACGCTTCTTCAGACCTTTAAAGATGTATGAATAATGCATCCCTTTATATACCATAGTACATTGCACCTTAATTGATTAAAGACCACAAGGTGTAATTGATGTAGTTAATGATGCTTACAAATTCAAACAAGTCTGAGTATAAATGTCTTACTAAATTCTACAAAGCTTATGAAAGCACATATAGTAAACTTGTGAAAACACACATAAATAGACTCATGAGTTAAAAACACATATGTTAAAACATATATTAAAACATATATTAAAAACATGTATATTGAATACATAATATAAATGTGTAGAATTCAGTAGTTCAAGGGTCTACTGGCTAGAAAGGGTTTGAGGGATATCTTATCATTGAGCCCATAAAAATGGGCTTGTAGCCTAAGAATCCATTTGTTCTCTATCCCTTCTGTGTGGCTTTTAATGTTACCTAGCCTATTAGTTCTTGTTAAAGTCTCAAGGACCATGAATTTAAAACAATGTGAAGATCCTTTATCTAAAACATGTCGTGCTAGGGCATTTGTTGTATTCTGTTTATCAATTGCATAGATGTGTTCTCTTATTCGCTCACGTAATGTCCTATTGGTTTTACCAACATAAAAAGTGTACATTGTTGGCATTGAGCGAGGTATATAACATCTCTAGTTTTACAACATGCATATCCCTTGAACGAATATTCACGTCCTGTGTGTGGATGTATGAATTTATCAGTTGCAGCTATATATTTGCATTGCTTACAACTTAAACATGCAAAGGTTCCTGTCTTATGTGGAAAAGTATTGACCTTGTTAAGATTTTCATAACATAGTCTCCTATCTAGGGACTTCATGTTTCTATAAGATATTGTTGGTCTAGTATCAACTAAGTCTTTTATTTTCTCATCCATCAAGAGTAATTTCCAATTGTCTCCTATAACCTGCCTTACTTGATTATTGATATTAGTATAAGGAATAATCAGTCTGTTTACTGCTGGGGATTGGTTTTGATGTTCAACCCATCATTATCATCTACTCTCCTTAAAACGGAGTGCCCTTACCTACTCTGTGAATATCCCCATGAATTAGTGCTTCATGTACTTCTGTCTCTTTATAGCCCCTTTCTAAGAAATTCTTTTTAAGTATAGTCTTCTGTTTATTAAAGGTAGACTCTTGAGTGGTTAATCTAGAGGCCCGTAACATTTGATTCTTGGGAATGTTTTTGTGTATATGTTTGGGATGCATGCTGCTGCGGTGCAGTAAGTTGTTTTTCCAACATGTCTTCCTAAATAACTCAGTGTCTATGCCATGGGTTCCCTTAGTTAGCTTAACATCCAAAAATACAATCTCCAAAACAGAGTAGCTGCATTCAAAATTCAGAAAATCAGTAGTGGCATTCAAGTATCTAACAAAGTCTGTTAGTAATGTAACTGATCCCCCCCATACAATACACACATCGTCAACAAATCTACTATAATGTTTTAAGTGTTGACAGTATAAAGCATGATTAAATACATAAGTGTCTTCCCATTGTGCCAACACCAAATATGCATAATAACACTGACACATTAAAATAAATAAAAAGCATGCCATAATATTTCAAATATTGATAAAAAGGCATTCCATCTACCAAACATGGTATAAAATATATATCAAGATCGCTCAGCCGGTCCTATGTCCAAATCACACCCGATGTTATACCCCCCATGCATCATCTTTCCAAACCCCTCAGCTTAAGGACACAGCTGATAGATAACATACTATTGAGGCCGGGGTCATGGTAGGCTTCAAGTCTCAACTGCCACATAAGCTCCTTCATTTCTAATTTCAGGGATTCAGTCCCCCCCAATTCACATAGTTCAACTGGTCAATGATCATAAATGTAAAATCTGGCAGGGTGATTGTAGACATGACTTGCTAGGGCATTCTCCAGTTTAATCTTCTTCATGGCATATAAATGTTCGTACATGCATTCATTCAATCTCCTGTCCGTCTTGCCCACCTAAAAAGCTGGGCATGATGAACAAGAAGCGAGATACACCACGTGTGTCGATGCACAATTGTTTCTCCCTTTGATAAGGTACTTGGTGTCCCTAATCATGAAATATGTGCCCGACCTCACATATCTACAATGTTTGCACACATTGCACTTATACATGCCAGCTCTTGGAGTCATGTTGCCACCTTTCCTTTCTAATATGTTCTTGATATTTAGACCCCTCCTGAATGTAATCTTCAGGGCCAGCCCTAAATTATTGGGTCCTGTTAGTTCAGTTGGCAACAAACCCCAATTTTTCTGGATGATGGACACTATAGCTCTAGCATCCATGCTAAAGGTAGTAATGAAACTGCAATGGTATACACCTCTAAGTTGGCTGTCATCCCTGGGGTAGCTATTCTCCGAGACAGAGTGACCCAAAATGGGTTGAAAATAGCCCATTTCCCTTTTGGATCTAACCTCTAGGCACAAATCTACAACCAGCTCCTCAGGGTAGCCCCTACATAAAAACAAATTCGATATGAACCAGCACTCTTCCTGGAAGTCAACATCTCTCAAGACCATTCTGGCCACCCTCACAAATTGGCCTTTTACTATTGATCTCTTCTGGAAGGCCAGATGTTCACTATCAAAATGCAAATAAGAATTGGAAAAAGTGGGCTTGCGATGAATTGTGCCTAAAAACTGGTTCTGGTAGCTGTCCTTGAATAATTCCACATCTAGGTATGCTATTCTGTCTGTGTCAAAAGTAGAGGTAAACTTTAAGAAATGCGTGGACTTGTTGAACATCTCCACCAGGTCATTGGCCACCGAAGAGTCGCCCTTGAGGATGATACAAATGTCCAAGAAATGGGTATATAAGGATACTCGTTCTAGGAAGATAGAGTTAGTAAACACGAATTCCTTCTCCCAATGGGCCATGACCAAGTTGGCCACACTCGCCCCACATAGTGAGCCCATGGGGACTCCAACTAACTGATGGAACCATCTATCGTTAAAGGAGAAGTAGTTACATGATAAAATGATGTCCAATAGGTCTTTTACCATTGAAGTTTCACTCGCTGGTGCCTGCTTTGTGGTCATTTCCAACTCAATCCATTCCACCACTACATCATGTGGAATGGATAAGTACAGGTCAACAACATCTACCATCAGAAAGTGGTAATCAAGACTGTACAAAATGTTTTTCACCTTCCCCAAAAAGGACCAGGAATCTTTAGAAATATATGATTCACTAGCCACATATTTTTTTAGAATGTGATCCACAACTTTGGCTGCTGCGTATGTTACATTCCCTCTAGCACTCACCAACTGGCGCATGAGAGGGTCTCTAGTGTTTTTGTGGATTTTCGGTTTCCCAAACAAAACAGGTACTCCAGGCGATGCACAGTAAATGAAGTTGAAAATTTCCTGGTCAATGGATTCATTAATAAACATGTCTTCATAATAAGACCGAACTCTCGCCAGATTTCCATTCAACTCATTCTTGGACACCTCTTGGTAAGTTTCAGAATACAAAATTGCTGACATTCTGTTGTTATAATCATCTATGTCCATTGCAACCAGGCCGCCTCCCTTGTTGGGTTGCATAATTCTGACTGAAGAGGCACATAATTCATTAAAATCTGCCCTTTCTTCTTTGGTAATATTAAAATGCATCACAGACCTAGACTGTAGCAAATGTCGAAAATCCAGATCACACATTTGCTCAAATGCCCCCAACATAGGGTGGATAGGTGGATTGTATGTACTAGGTACATGAAAGGTATTCTTTTGGTACTCATGGTCCCCCATCAACAAACATAAGTTTAATTTCCTGACAAAAAATTTAAGATCCAAAATGGTTCTGGCCACACAGGTTCTTCTAGATGGAACATAAGAAATTCCTTTAGCCAGGAAATCAACTTATGTCTGGGTAAACTTGAAATGAGAAAAATTATAAATATGGAAGTCCATCCCCAAGTTGGAAATTACTTCAAATGTGGTCTGCTCAGGGCCGGGGCACCCTCCTCCACTCACATTTGATTCCTCCTTGTCCTGTATCTGAACCTGGTCTTCCGGTTCGAAGCCTGTTGGGGAGAAGAGGCTGGATCCCTAAAATTTGCCCCATCCAAACCAGAACTTGGGTTCCCCGAATGGTTAGTCAAGAGTCGCTGGCTCATGTCTTCCCTTGGGGTTGGCATATCCAACCCTCCTATCACCAGTCTCTTCCTCCGGTACTGAACTACTCAGCAAAGATCCAAGATTCATGGAAGTATTAGGACCATTCGAAGGGGCAGGAACTCCGTCTTCTCACCCCTTAAAGTTGCCTTGCGATTTAGGAGATGTAGGGTAAGCTACCCTGTCTCTGTAAGCCTTGATATCTCAATGTAATTTTCTAATCTTGGTTGAGGTAATTTTGGAAATATACTCATCAATACTGGAGTATATCCTCTCATAGTCAAATTTATATCTAGGAAAATTATTGTCTGACTTAATAATCTCATCCAAGTCCGCAATTTCTCTAGTTAGGGACGAGATTGCTTCCTGGTAGTGTGTACTAATAAGGTCGATCAATTCAGATCCATGCCTATCGAACATAGTGAGGAGGTCTGCATGGAATTTAGATCCCTCCTCTAAACCCGTGGGATACTGCCAAGAACGCAGCCCCTTGGGTACTATCTTCACACGCCGACACTCTCCAAAATAAAAAACTTCCAGTTGCAATTTTCTTAACTTAACTAATTTCTGGTCAAAAGCATTGAGTTTAGAAGACAGATCATTGCCTTCGGGTGTGTTGGATACCGGACCGGCTAATCCATAGTTGGTAGACAGCTGGAATGGTTGACTCAACCATTGGTTCAAGTTGAAATGAACATTGCTTTGCCCCCTCCCCTCTGGGGGATTATAAGATGGTAGTAGGACTCCTTTTTCACCATTCAAGGTTCCATCAAATGGCCTGATATCGGCTCCTCCCAACCCCTGGCTTGATCCAGTGCTTGGGGCTCCTGGGTCACCCATCCTGGAACCTGCTTCACTATTATGTGGTAACAGTATTTGCAACCCAAAATGGTTTGGACTAGGGAGCTGTAAACCCTTAGAATTTGACCCGCTGCACGGCTGCGTAGTTTCAGACATCACATCCAATTGTTGAGACAGCATATCAACTTTCTGAGTGAGCAAATTAATAAGCATAGTAAGATCACTCTGCTCCATATTGTCCTGACTGTCTGGGGTAGAGCTGGGCATCACAAAAAAACAACTGAAGATCAAAGGCAAGAAAAAACAAACTGCTACTAAACCAGCACGGCTACTGATGCCAAATAGCAGGACTAAACACCTCCCAAACGTGCGTATGCTTGTTCTGGAAGTCAAAGGCAAAAACAACAAGCTGCTACTAAACCAACACAGTTCCTAATTCCGAGCAGCAGAACTAAACACCTCCAATAAGCACAGTTAGAGAGGTGAAACTCATCAGAGATAAACTCAGCCAGATAGCCAAACTCACTGAAGCAGGTCTTTTTAAATTCCAAATGGATAAGCAAACAAGATGCCAATAAACGAACAACTTCAATTTTATTACGCACCACGATACTGCTTTTCGTCAGCGCCCTGCACCAACTTCTTCAGACTTTGAAAAATAACAACTCACACTTAAGTGCTGCTACATTTAAAGCCATTGCAAGCAAAGTCTATTCTAAAACACACCCTCCAATTACCTTAAAGGAACAGGCACAAGTAGCTTCAATCTAACTAAAATGTTCCTATCCCATAAACACACAATATAAAAAAAGTTGTATGTGATATAAAATATACAACTGTAAAACTAATACTGTTCCTTACATAGCACTTAATGCAATCGAAAGTTAATTATATTATAAAAGCACACTTACTTTGAACCAAATATGCATAATAACACTGACCCATTAAAATAAATAAAAAGCATGCCATAATATTTCAAATATTGATAAAAAGGCATTCCATCTACCAAACATGGTATAAAATATATATCAAGATCGCTCAGCCGGACCTATGTCCAAATCACACCCGATGTTATACCCCCCATGCATCATCTTTCCAAACTCCTCAGCTTAAGGACACAGCTGATAGATAACTTACTATTGAGGCCGGGGTGATGGTAGGCTTCAAGTCTCAACTGCCACATAAGCTCCTTCATTTCTAATTTCAGGGATTCAGTCCCCCCCCCCCCAATTCACATAGTTCAACTGGTCAATGATCATAAATGTAAAATCATGGCCAGGTTGATTGTAGACATGACTTGCTAGGGCATTCTCCAGTTTAATCTTCTTCATGGCATCTAAATGTTCGTACATGTGTTCATTCAATCTCCTGTCTGTCTTGCCCACGTAAAGAGCTGGGCATGATGAACAAGAAGTGAGATACACCACGTGTGTCGATGCACAATTGTATCTCCCTTTGATAAGGTACTTGGTGTCCCTAATCATGAAATATGTGCCCGACCTCACATATCTACAATGTTTGCACATATTGCACTTATACATGCCAGCTCTTGGAGTCATGTTACCACCTTTCCTTTCTAACATGTTCTTGATATTCAGACCCCTCCTGAATGTAATCTTCGGGGCCGGCCCTAAATTATTGGGTCCTGTTAGTTCAGTTGGCAACAAACCCCAATTTTTCTGGATGATGGACACTATAGCGCTAGCATCCATGCTAAAGGTAGTAATGAAACTGCAATGGTATACACCTCTAAGTTGGCTGTCACCCCTGGGGTAACTATTCTCTGAGACAGAGTAACCCAAAATGGGTTGAAAATTGCCCATTTCCCTTTTGGATCTAACCACTAGACACAAATCCACAACCAACTTCTCAGGGTAGCCCCTACATAAAAACAAATTCGATATGAACCGGCACTCTTCCAGGAAGTCACCATCTCTCGAGACTATTCTGGCTGCCCTCACAAATTGGCCTTTTACTATTGATCTCTTCTGGAAAGCCGGATGTTCACTATCAAAATGCAAATACGATTTGGAAAAAGTGGGCTTGCGATGAATTTTGCCTAAAAACTGGTTCTGGTTGCTGTCCTTGAATAATTCCACATCTAGGTATGTTATTCTGTCTGTGTCAAAAGTAGAGGTAAACTTTAAGAAATGCATGGACTTTTTGAACATCTCCACCAGGTCATTGGCTGCCGAAGAGTCGCCCTTGAGGATGATACAAATGTCGTCCAAGAAACGGGTATATAAGGATACTCGTTCTAGGAAAATAGAGTTATTAAACACGAATTTCTTCTCCCAATGGGCCATGACCAAGTTGGCCACACTCGCCCCACATGGTGAGCCCATGGGGACTCCAACTTAACTGATGGAACTATCTATCATTGGAGGAGAAGTAGTTGCATGTTAAAATGATGTCCAATAGGTCTTTTACCATTGAAGTTTCACTCGCTGGTGCCTGCTTTGTGGTCATTTCCAACTCAATCCATTCCACTGCTACATCATGTGGAATGGATGAGTACAGGTCAACAACGTCTACCATCAGAAAGTGGTAATTTTTCTCATTTCAAGTTTACCCAGACATTAGTTGATTTCCTGGCTAAAGGAATTTCTTATGTTCCATCTAGAAGAGCCTGTGTGGCCAGATCCATTTTGGATCTTAAATTGTTTGTCAGGAAATTAAACTTATGTTTGTTGATGGGGGACCATGAGTACCAAAAGAGTACTTTTCATGTACCTAGTACATACAATCCACCTATCCACCCTATGTGTGGGGCATTTGAGCAAATGTGTGATCTGGATTTTTGACATTTGCTACAGTCTAGGTCTGTGATGCATTTTAATATTACCAAAGAAGAAAGGGCGGATTTTAATGAATTATGTGCCTCTTCAGTCAGAATTATGCAACCCGACAAGGGAGGCGGCCTGGTTGGAATGGACATAGATGATTATAACAACAGAATGTCAGCAATTTTGTCTTCTGAAACTTACCAAGAGGTGGCCAAGAATGAGTTGAATGGAAATCTAGCAAGAGTTCGGTCTTATTATGAAGGCATGTTTATTAATGAATCCATTGACCAGGAAATTTTCAACTTCATTTACTGTGCATCACTTTGAGTACCTGTTTTGTTCGGGAACCTGAAAATCCACAAAAACATTAGAGACACACCCATGCGCCAGTTGGTGAGTGCTAGAGGGAGTGTAACATACGCAGCAGCCAAAGTTGTGGTTCACATTCTAAAAAAATGTGGCTATTGAATCATATATTTCTAAAGATTCCTGGTCCTTTTTGGGGAAGGTGAAAAACATTTCGTACAGTCCTGATTACCACTTTCTGATGGTAGATGTTGTTGACCTGTACTCATCCATTCCACATGATGTAGTGGTGGAATGGATTGAGTTGGAAATGACCACAAAGCAGGCACCAGCGAGTGAAACTTCAATGGTAAAATACCTATTGGACATCATTTTAACATGTAACTACTTCTCCTTTAATGATAGATGGTTCCATCAGTTAAGTTGGAGTCCCCATGGGCTCACCATGTGGGGCGAGTGTGGCCAACTTGGTCATGGCCCATTGGGAGAAGGAATTCGTGTTTACTAACTCTATCTTCCTAGAACGAGTATCCTTATATACCCATTTCTTGGATGACATTTGTATCATCCTCAAGGGTGACTCTTCAGTGGCCAATGACCTGGTGGAGATGTTCAACAAGTCCACGCATTTCTTAAAGTTTACCTCTACTTTTGACACAGACAGAATAGCATACCTAGATGTGGAATTATTCAAGGACAGCAACCAGAACCAGTTTTTAGGCAAAATTCATCGCAAGCCCACTTTTTCCAATTCTTATTTGCATTTCGATAGTGAACATCCGGCCTTCCAGAAGAGATCAATAGTAAAAGGCCAATTTGTGAGGGTGGCCAGAATGGTCTCGAGAGATGGTGACTTCCAGGAAGAGTGCCAGTTCATATCAAATTTGTTTTTATGTAAGGGCTACCCTGAGGAGTTGGTTGTGGATTTGTGTCTAGAGGTTAGATCCAAAAGAGAAATGGGCTATTCTCAACCCATTTTGAGTCACTCTGTCTTGGAGAATAGCTACCCCAGGGGTGACAGCCAACTTACAGGTGTATACCATTGCAGTTTCATTACTACCTTTAGCATGGATGCTAGAGCTATAGTGTCCATCATCCAGAAAAATTGGGGTTTGTTGCCAACTGAACTAACAGGACCCAATAATTTAGGGCCGGCCCCAAAGATTACATTCAGGAGGGGTCTGAATATCAAGAACATGTTAGAAAGGAAAGGTGGCAACATGACTCCAAGAGCTGGCATGTATAAGTGCAATATGTGCAAACATTGTAGATATGTGAAGTCGGGCACATATTTCATGATTAGGGACACCAAGTACCTTATCAAGGGGAGATACAATTGTGCATTGACACACGTGGTGTATCTCGCTTCTTGTTTGTCATGCCCAGCTTTTTATGTGGGCAAGACGGACAGGAGATTGAATGAACGCATGTACGAACATTTATATGCCATGAAGAAGATTAAACTGGAGAATGCCCTAGCAAGTCATGTCTACAATCACCCTGGCCATGATTTTACATTTATGATCATTGACCAGTTGAACTATGTGAATTGGGGGGGGGGGGACTGAATCCCTGAAATTAGAAATGAAGGAGCTTATGTGGCAGTTGAGACTTGAAGCCTACCGTCACCCCAGCCTCAATAGTATGTTATCAGCTGTGTCCTTAAGCTGAGGAGTTTGGAAAGATGATGCATGGGGGTATAACATCGGGTGTGATTTGGACATAGGACCGGCTGAGCGATCTTGATATATATATTTATACCATGTTTGGTAGATGGAATGCCTTTTTATCAATATTTGAAATATTATGGCATGCTTTTTATTTATTTTAATGCGTCAGTGTTATTATGGGTATTTGGTTCAAAGTAAGTGTGCTTTTATAATATAATTAACTTTCGATTGCATTATTTAAGTGCTATGTAAGGAACAGTATTAGTTTTACAGTTGTATATTTTATATCACATACAACTTTTTTTATATTGTGTGTTTATGGGATAGGAACATTTTAGTTAGATTGAAGCTACTTGTGCCTGTTCCTTTAAGGTAATTGGAGGGTGTGTTTTGTAATAGACTTTGCTTGCAATGGCTTTAAATGTAGCAGCACTTAAGTGTGAGTTGTTATTTTTCAAAGTCTGAAGAAGTTGGTGCAGGGCGCCGACGAAAAGCAGTATCGTGGTGCTTAATAAAATTTAAGTCGTTTGTTTATTGGCGTCTTGTTTGCTTATCCCTTTGGAATTTAAAAAGACCTGCTTCAGTGAGTTTGGCTATCTGACTGACTTTATCTTTGATGAGTTTCACCTCTCTGACTGTGCTTATTGGAGGTGTTTAGTTTTGCTGCTTGGAATTAGGAACTGTGTTGGTTTAGTAGCAGCTTGTTGTTTTTGCCTTTGAGTTCCAGAACAAGCATACATGTGTTTGGGAGGCGTTTAGTCCTGCTGTTTGACATCAGGAGCCGTACTGGTTTAGTAGCAGCCTGGGAACACCAGGAAAGTGTAAAAGATGATGTAATTTTTAGCAGGACTGCAGTTTCAATTTAAACAGTGAGAACCAGAGATTAGTAAGCATTTTTGTCTGACTATCCAAATCACAGCACTGCCTGTTGCTCTATGTAAGTAAGTTATTTTAGAAGTGTGTTTTCTTGTAGCAATAGCTAGGAATTAAAAAGTTTAGACTAAGTGTTTTTCTGTGATGTCAGAACTGTACTACTGATTCATTGTAAGTATTTCCGTGTGATCTCTGAACTCTTTTGACTAGCACTGACTGTGTAGTAGAAATTATTGTCTTGTAGTTTTAATTATTTATTATTAAATGTAAGTTAAGTTCTAGAGTACATTGCATATTTATAGAGTATATTGTACAAAGCCACTCTAATAAGCCTTGACTGATTAGTCACACTTACTAGCTGTGGTGGTGGTGCTGCGGTAGCGTTGTCGCCTCACAGTAAGACGTCCTGTTCGATTCTCAGCTAAAGTTTCTTCTGTGTGGAGACATGCGTGAATGGGCGTACCTTTGTTGAAGGTTGTGCGTCAGGCCTGGCAAGTCGGTACGTAAAAATCTACTGCCAATCATTAGCGGACCGGAGTTCCGCTGTGGCGACCCCTAACCAGGAAAAAGCCGAAAGATACAACAACCAGTTGGATAATATTATTGCACAGTAATAATTTGACACCCTTTTAAGGACCTTTGAGTAACTGATAATTATTAGCTGGGTGGTGGCAGTGATTTCTACTGTATTGTCTGGGTAAAAGGGGCACAGCTGGAGAACCTGTGCCAGCCTTCCCCAGAAGTGTCTGTGTGGTTGTATAAACTCTTATCTCAAAGTGTGTGTGTGTGTCAGCTACTTGGGCAGGGACACGAAGCACTGGTTGGACAGAGAGGGTGCTGGAGATTTTAGCTTGCCCAGCTAGGCTGAAATCCGGACCCTATAGCTGTGCCATTGGGGAGTCTTATTGGGGACCTGAGGAGCAAGGGAGTGACCAGCCCCAGAATGACTGTGATCTCTGTGTGCTCTTAAGGGAAATTGCACTTTACTGTGTGTATTTGTTTTTCTTTCCTCATATGAGACTCCCTCTCTGGTGTTAATAGTGAGGATTGAGGCTCCTTGATTGCTGGGCCAGGGCACGGGTGTCACATATTAATTGGTGGCAGTGGTTGGGATATCCACCTCACATATTAATTGGTGGCAGTGGTTGGGACATCCACCTCACATATTAATTGTTTGGCAGCGGTGGGATATCCACATCATATATTAATTTGTTGGCAAATACTAATTGGCTTGTAGTGGTGTGGGTAGAGTGAATCCTGTAGCTTGTGTACAGTGAGCTTTGAAGGTGTTTTGTACTCTAAAACAGCCATGCAGTGAATAGTCAGAGTTCAGATCACAATTGTTTTATTTCTTTTGTTAGCTTAGTTAGTCAGGGTGAGCAGGCAGCATGTCAGCAGAGGAGTGTGGAAAGCTGACAAGGAGCCAGCTAGGGGAGATTTGCCAGGCTAGGGGACTGGTGCATGGAAACCTGACTAAGGCAGACCTGATTGCAGCTGCATCAGAAAACAGCAACCAGGAGGACAATCAGACTGGCAGTGGAGATATAATTCGCTCAGAGAATGGACAGCTCAACCTTTCTGCAGTGGACTTAAAAACAGCTGGAGCTAAAGAGACTTGAGTTGGAATGCGACATTTGCAGGCTGAGGAGAATGAGAAATTGTAATGTTTGCAAGCTGAGGAACAAGAGAAGCAGATGTAGCATGAGAAGGAGATGCCCTCTCTGGTGTTAGTGGTGAGTATTGAGGCTCCTTGATTGCTGGGCCAGGGCACGGGCATCACAACCCCTTTTGATGTGCACAACAAAAAATGTATCCAACATTGATTTTATGTACCCTGAATTTTTAATTTGATTTCCTGAAGAGGTCAAAAACCCTTTCTCTCTCTCTCTCCAAAGTTGCCCAAAATCATGTACCACCCCGAAAGCATATTGGCTGTCTGTAAAAATATTGGCGACCTTGTCCTTGGCTAACTCTCAGGCTTTTTTGCAAAGCCACTAGCTCATTTATTTGAGCAGAGAGAAGACCCTCTAATCTTTGTTGCAACAATATTGTTTCCTCGGTGCAGGCGGCTATTCCCGAGATCAACTTTCCTGTTTGATCTCTTCCACAGGAGCCATCCACAAGCAGATGCATGTCAGCATTGGGTATGGGAGTGTCCTTTACGTCCTCCCTAGGAGAAAGCAAACAGTTACACACACAATCACCATCTCAGCAGTAGGCAACAGAGATGCAGGATTTAGAACAGCGGATCAGAGAAATAGATGGATCAAAAAGAAGTGTAAGTTCATATCTAGTTAGACATGCAGTCAAGAAGGGATGAGGGCATTTTAAGTAATAAAGATGCCTACTCTGAGATATTAAATGACCAAGATAACATACCTGAGGGATAACAGCTGTAATTTTTTTTGTTGACGCTTTGTGTCCTTTTCCTGCAAGGATAGTCAGAAGATGCAAGGTATCCTGTTAACATTGCTAAAAGGAATTCGGTGCTATCAGTAAATCATTTACATATTGTACTAAGACAGACCCACCCGGAAATGTCACATTCTCCAAATCTTTTGCTGAATTTGAGAAAATAATGAAGGAGATTTAGTATATCCTTGTGGCAACCATGTCCAGGTATATTGCTGTCCCTGATAAGTGAAAGCAAACAGAAACTGACTGTCAGGGTGAATAGGTATAGAAAAGAATGCTGAACACAAATCTGTCACAGAAAAGTAACTAGCTGTAGGTGGTATGCAACTCAGTATTGTTGCTGGATTTGGAACAACAGGAAAAGTAGGTAGCACTGCATTGTCTATAGCCCTTAAGTCTTGGACAAATCTATAAGTATCCTTTTCTGGCTTTTTCACTGGTAAAATAGGAGTATTACAAGGGCTTTTAGTTGGTATATTATTCCTTGCTGTATTAGAGACTGAATTACAGGTTTGATTTCCTGTTGCACTTTTGATTTCAGTGGGTACTGTGGAATTTTATGGAGGGATTTTGATATATTCAATTTTATTTTTACAGGTTTTGCAGATTTTAATATACCTACTTTATTAGCATGTTTGACTCATAAGTTAGCAGGTACCTGCTGTAGCAGTTTTTAGTTGTCTATATGCCTTCAAATGGCTTTTCTTAGCTTTTGCTAAGAATTGTAATACTTCCCCCTTTATTCTGCTGGAACATCTAGATACACCCCTTCTGGTGTACAGTAAATGGTACAACCCAGCTTACATAAATTTTTTCTAGTAGGTTTACTGGTTCATAGGTTCATACTAGGCTATCTGCCCTAGGGCATTTATAAGCCTAGCCAGAGTGTGTTTGGCTTTCGCCACCCATTTTAAATTAATTTTGCAATGCCCTTTTTAGAGGTTAGTATACTGTGCCTCTGTCTAACAGTGACACAGAAGTGATACCCGGGGTAAACCTACGATCCTCCATCCACTCCTCAAGATTCCTCTTGAAGAGAGTCAATGAGGGACTCTGCCTAACCTGGACTGGGATTTTATTCCAGAGTGAAGGGAGCTTCTGAGTTATGAATCTGTCCCTCCAGCATGTCCTATTTATTTCAGTGCTGAGGTTCAAGTCTCTCGAGCGCGTAGCTTGATGGGATTTGGATTTTCTGAGGTACAGCATGTCCATTAATTCCGGTTGGACATGGCTTTATATGTCAGGCACAGATTGCCTCTGAGCAGGCGGTATGCCACTGAGTAGAGCTGGAGTTTCTTTAACCGGGCAGCATATGGCATGTGTTTGAGCCCTTTGATCCTCTTGGTGAGGTACTTTTGGTGTCTTTCCAGTTGCTGCAGGTGTCTGGTAAGGTACATCCCAAAAGGGGCATTGTACTCAATTATGGGCCTGATGAGGGATGAGTAAAGAGGCACGATGACCTCCCCTGATCTAGATGTGAATCCCTTCATGATTAGGTGGGCTATATAAAATGTTTTTCTAACCACCTTGGCCATGTGGTTGTCAAATGAGAGATTGCTATCAACTTGGGTCCCCAGGTCCCTAATTACTTCTTCTGTACTTAATGGATTACCACCTATGTGGTAATTTGTGGGCACTTTGTTTTTGCCAAAGGGGATGACCATACACTTTTTGATGTTTAGCTTGAGGCCATGGCTCTGACACCAGTTGTCTGTTTCTATGAGGCCCTTTTGGAGGATGCTTGTGTCGGCTGGAGAGTCGATTATAGCACCCAGTTTGCAGTCATCTGCGAACTTGGTCAGCCACAGTCCTTCCGTGTTGGCCTGTATCTCCGAGAAATATATACCAAACAGGAGAGGTCCCAGGACTGAGCCTTGTGGGACGCCACTTGTAACTGGTTTGGAGTCTGACATGGCTCCAGCAATTCTAACCATGTGGGTTCTGTCCTTGAGCCAGTTTGCAACCCATCTAGTGACATAGAGGTTTATATTTAAGCTGGCGAGCTTATCAATAATGCCCAAGTGGGGTATTGTATCGAAGGCTTTTGCGAGGTCCAGGTAGGCTGTGTGGACCACCTTCCCCTCGTCAATGGCCTTGGTGACTGTTTCAAAGAAATCGACCAGGTTTAAGAGGCAGGAGCTGCCCTTAACAAAGCCGAACTGGGTAGGATCCAGTATCTGTAGGTCCCCAATATCTTTTTTTATGAGGTCCATGATGATCCTTTCCATAGCTTTGCAGACCAAGCTAGTCAGACTTATGGGGCAATAGTTTCCAGGATCCGTTGCAGCACCACCTTTGTGGAGAGGGACCACTGTTGCTGTACGCCAGTCTTTGGGTACATATCCTGTGGTAAGGCTGAGATTGAACAGTAGTTTTATGTTTGGGTTTAGCTCTTCTTGGAGTTCATGTAGGATGCAGCCCAGGACACTGTCTGGTCCCATTGATGCTGTGTTTTTTGCTTTGGAGAGGGCGGCTCTTAACTGAGCATCTGAGATGTCAGGGGGGCAGCACTCTGCTGGGATAGATATTTGCCCTTTTGGTGGGGGGGGGGAGAAGTTTGCGCTGAACCTGTCAGCTAGGATGTTGGCAATGTCTGTGGGTTCCGTGTATTTTTGTCATTTTGGACTAATTCTGAGCATATCTGGGAATTCCCACCCAGGTTCCTAACATAACTAAAGAAAGCCTTGCGATTATCCTTAGTGTCCTGTGCAATTTTTCTCTTGAAGCTGGCCTTAGATGATTTTATGAGTGCCCGTAGTTTTTTGCTAGTACTGATCAGAGATGCCTTCCCTTTTTGGGATTTTGCTCTATCATGTAGTATCTTCCTCCTTCTATTGTATAGTTTGTTTATGGCTGGGGTCCACCAGACAGGACGTCTGCCTTTGGAGGATTGGGTCTTGGTTTTATTTGGGATTGCATGATCCATGCTTTCCTGAAGGTGTTCATAGAATGCGTTTATAAAGGATTCTGCAGTCTGGGCCGTATTTTCCACAGGCCCGGGGGCTTTGAAGGATTCCACCTCGGTTTTGAGGAGTGTGAAATTTGCTTTAGAGAAGTTTTTCACTGCGGTTTTCTGGGCAAGGGGTGGGGTCGGGATGTGAATATCCAGTGATATTAGTTTATGGTCTGATCTTACCAGTGAAGGATACACTTCTGGTGTGGAGCATAGAGTCCCCATGTTGGTGATGATCAGGTCCAGTATGTTTTTCCCTCTTGTGGGAGTGGTAACAAGTTGTTCCATAGCATTTGAGTTTATAAATTCTAGGAACCTTTGAGCTAGGGTGTTGGAGCTAGAGTAATGCTCCCAGTCTATGTTTGGGTAGTTGAAGTCACCCAATATAATGGTGTTTGGAGAGACCTTCATATTTTCCAGTGTTCTCAGGAAGGCTGAGTGGGGTTCCTGGGTTTGGGAGGGTGGTCTGTAGCAGGCTATAAACTGGAAGGCAGTTTTACCCACTGTTAGATGCACATGGATAGTCTCTGATGCTTCGTGCTGTGCCACCAACCTGGAGGTGTGGGTATCTTTGACGAATATTGATACTCCCCCTCCTTTTCTGGTTTGGTCCAAGTTTTGGGGCCGAAAAGCATGGTATGAGGTATAACCTGGTAGTTCTGGGGTGCTCTTGGGAGCCTTGAACCAGGTTTCTGTTACTGCACAGATATCGATGTTCTCCATGCTAAGGAGAGTTTTGAGTGCATGCATCTTGAGGTTTAGACTTCTGGCGTTGAGTAGCATTACTCTTAGTTTCTTATCCCTTGTGATACCTATGGAGGTGGGTTTGTCTTTTGAGCCTTGTCTAAAAAAGGCACTATGGGGGTAGCAAGAGCCTTTGCCAATATCCAAAAGCTAAGGGGTGATACGTGCAAGCCGTCCCTAGCAAAGCATCGTGGCCTGTCGAGCATGTCATCCCAGGCTGACAGGCATTGGATCCCCTTTGAATGACACCAGTACTTAAGCCAGTTGTTGAAATTGATCATCTTGTCTTCATATTGTGGCATCATTCTTGGTGAGGGTAAGATGCTACTCAAGGTCAGGGTCATACCGGCCTGGGCCACATGCTCAGAGAGCTCCTCTGTGTCTCTTTTCATGTAGTCCAGGGAGGTACGTCTCAGGTCATTCACACCAGCATGGACAATGACTGAGTCATATTTGTACTTGCCTTGGAGTGACCTGAGTGCTTGTGTTATGTGGTGGATCCTATCGCCCAACAGGCAGCTCACCATGACTTTCTCCTTGTTCAGCCTGGTGAGCAGGACGTCAGTGTGCCTGACGATAGAGTCACCTATTACAAGTGTATCAGGTGTGTTGTTTAGCCTTAAGGGCTGTGACTGTTCAGCACACTGGCTTTCTGAGCTATGTGTTGCACGTGTTTTGTTTTGGGGTAGCGGTTGCTTGGGTGTCTGCTTTGGAGGTCTCTGCTGCTTAGGCAGATTTTTATTTAGAGCCTCCGAGTATGTTTTTGTGTGTTTATGTGTTTGGTTTGCTGTGGTGGTAGGTCTATGTGAGACTGGAATTGTAGTGAGTGTGGTTTCCTTCTCCTCCTAACAGGTTTCGCCAGTACTGAGTTGAGAGAGCTTAGCCTCCAGTTTGGCTATATGGTTGCATCTCTCACATGTGTTGGAATTTGTTGGGAGGAGGAGAGGGTTGTCTGTGTACATGAGACAGTTGTAACATTGCCTCAAGATTCCCAGATTCACCAGCTGGACCGGAGAGGAGATTGACAACTGACCTTTGGACATGCTAGAATAGTATTGGGAATTCCTTTATAATTGAAAAAAAGGGCCAATGGGAAACAAGGTACTCAAGGGGAGTTTGTGAGGGTGTAGTGCTTTTAATTTTTTAGTGCTGACTTATATAATTGTTTTAGTGAGCAAGTGCCAGGTAACTTAAATGCAATGTGTTACAGGTAACTTAAATGCAAAAATGACAAACAGTAACTTTCTTTCAAGTGAAACAAGGAAATAAGTACAGTAAGCAATGCAGATGTCACTAGGGATCCACAGAAGCGCTGAAAAGCCGCGTTATAGGTGGAATTAGCGTTTCAGGGAAATAAGCAAACAAGCATACAAACAAAGCTAGATTCAGCAGGCCTGGATCTAGTCTATGCTACAGCAAACAAGGTGTACCAATTCCAGTAAGAAACAGTTAAAATATGCAGGCACTATAAGCCTTTAACCAGAAATTCCCAGCTCAGAAGGGCAGAGTCCAGCCTCTCCTCCCTCCAGTAGTACTCAAAGGAGAGAATGTTTTCCTTTGATTGAACCTAAAGAAATGGTTATAGGTTTTAAAACAGGATATGTAACAGTAGTATTTGTTACACCAACTGCCTTTACTTTGTTTTTGTACTGGTATTTAACTGTCTGAAGAGGGGGAAGGCATGCCCAAAGGCAGACAAAGGCTGTGGTGAGAGAGGACATGCAGGTGGTTGGTGTGACAGTGCAAAATGCAGAGGGCAGGAAGAAATGGAAACAGATGATCTTCTGTGGGCGACCCCTAATGGGAGCAGCCGAAAGAAGTAACTTTTAATACAGACCTAGTGTTGCCAGTTTTACCAAGAATAGAATTGGCTTTGCATTTATTTTTACTTTAACATAGGGTCTTTTTTTTTTTTTTTTTTTTTAGTGGCAGCAAAGGTCTTAAGATTTAATTTTGGTTTATTACCCTACCATAATCAGTTCGGTGATTTGCAACACTTAGTATGGACTTTAAGTCTTTTTCCTGCCATGGCTTCATTTGATTTTGTACAGGGATTGCAAACCCTGCACGAAGACAGCTGCAATAGCTGTTTTAGCTTGTTCATTTGGGTCTGGTATTTGTAAATGTTTAGCAAACACTGCTTTAAGATGTCTCAAATAATCTGCAAGGGCTTTCTGTTTATTTTGCCTACATGCTAACACACTTTTGTAATTTAACAATGCTATCCTTTATCTATTAGTGCATTTCCTGGGGGAGTACATTTCATGGGGGAGTGAAATTTGTTTTAGCCTTTTTAAGTAACTGTGTTCTTATTTCTTTTGAAGTAACTTCCTGAAGCAGCTGGTTTAAATCTGTTAAAGTAGGGTTGTAATAGTTTTTTTTAAACTCCTCCTTAAACTTTCATGGATGTTTTTTTTTTCTCTCTTCTTTCAGTTAGCAAACATTTAGACATAGTATGCAAATCAGCATTAGCCCCCCCCCATTTTTTTTTAAAGGTGCCCAAAAAATCTTCTGCAGAGGCAATAGGCTGTTGTCCTACCCTATCTCGTGAGCGCTTGTGATGAGCCACAGGACTGTCAAACACTAGTGCTCCTGTTGGACAGGTAGAAGCTTGTTGAGAATGAGAGGAAGAAGAAAGAAAATAAAAAACTTTTTTTTTTTAACTACAGATGACTGTTTTAGAGATGAGAGTTGAACAGGAGAACTAAGTTCAGATGTAAAAGTACCATGCTGACCTTGTGTTCAAAAATGCAGAGGTCTGAGAAACAGCAGAATCTTGTACAGGGGCCACCCATACCAGTACATATGGGGGTGGGGTGCAGTAGCTACTGCAGGATTATCATCCTCTTTAAAAGTCTCTGCTTTTTGGCCAACCTAAGTTTGTTCCAAACCTGCTAAGACAGGATAAAGGGATCCCTTTTTACTAGTCTGTACTGCTTTTTAACCTCTTTTAGTTGTTGAAACAATTTGTTATTAACACCCTGCAACCCTCTTAATGCTGACTCCTTTTCCCTTTTAAGTGCTTCAATGTACCAAGAATAAAATGCTGTAATTTGTTCCCCACTTACTTTGCTTTGCTTTTTTTTTTAAAAAAACCTTTTAGTGTCAGCAATTTAGTCTTATCATAAGTTTCATTTAATGGAAATACCCCACCAGCACAATTCTTAGTAAGCTAAAACCAGTCATGCAAATATTTACAACTTTCCTTCCCATAGTTAAAATACATAACATATGCAGGTGTTCCCTTCTCAGGGATTTGATCTTGCTTATCTTTGCTCCCATTTTTCTTATTTTATAAATCAGTAATAAAAATGTTAGGCTTACCTTACAACTCCTGGATCCTGGCAGTTCCAAAGACAGAAAATGACTCTAGTAATCCACACACCATACAGAGAGGGAAAGGTAGGAAGTCTGTTGGCGTGCAACAAAGAGGAGAGGTTTCAATCAGCCTTTTCCCACGGTACCCCCTTGCTTTTGTCTCTGCGTAAGCTCAAAAGTTACAGCTCCAGCATTGCGGTCGGGATAATGGAGTGGATAGGTACTGTGTCCAGAACTGACTACTCTTTCGGACCCTCTGAGGGTACTTTCACGCAATCACACTGTTAAGTCCCTACATGCTTTTGGGCTCATTAATTTATTTTAACAATGCACACATCTATGTCCTATCATGCAGTAGGCTCATGAATTTGTTTTAACAGTATATAGTCTATGTCCCAATCATGCTATGGGCTCATGAACATGTTCTATAGTCTACGTCCCAATCATGCGGTGGGTTCATGAACTTCTTTTAACTTTACAATCTATGTCCCAATCATGCGGTGGGCTCATGAACTTCTTTTAACTTTATCTTTAGATTTTAACTTTTTCTTTTCTTTCTTTCATACATTGACAGAATAAAAATATTTCTCATACGTCTTACCTTTCAATCCTGTGGGTACCGCCCTCGACACAAGGTGCCTCCTTGTGTTAATTTGTCCTTTACTGTATGTGCACATACATTTACTATACTCATTTGCTGTGGGGTCCTCCCACTATTACTTGTATACCTTACAAACAACTTAGTCAAACAACATAGTCATGCACTTATACTACAGACACGGTCATGCACTTACATTTTGCTAAAATTGTCTAAAAAAAGAAAGAAGAAAAAAACACAAACCAACCCTTTCCCCTTACAAAACAATTTCCCTCCCAAGGCTAGTATGTTTGCACACCCTGAATAGCTGCACATCAGAGTCTCTGACTATTCCACACAAAGCAGTGTGGAATTCACAGAAAATATGTGATGGACCCTATTCCAGAACTGCCCTGCAGCAATACCAAAGTTCAGATCCAGAGAATGGCACCAAATTGTTATAGTCATAAATAAATAACGTTAAGAATTTACCTTGTATGCCTTTAGTCGGGAACAACACTTCAGGATGTGCAAACAGAAATTTTATTCTTACAGCACTGGGAGTCAGTCTTCCTAGCCCTTGATGAAGCATTCTCACTTTACATAGAAAAACTGTATTTTTATACATTTTCTTATCTAACCTGGTCATGCAGCCTCATTACATTACAGTTATTCTGACAAATGAAAAACTTTGCAAATGTCCTCATCCCTCATGATTTTTGCCCCGGACTTCACATGAACACCTTTCTATACATGATCCACCTGTTTTCAAGGGGTCTTGTTTCTGACCTTGGATGTTTCAAACCTGCCCTAGCAACAACTCACTCCTAGCCTGGAGGAGTCAAGCTAACAAATTCCTTTTGTAGTAACTACATGCCTCGACTTCGTGCAACACGTACTATTCTCTCTTAATACATACTAAAAGAATGTAGTTTAAGAAACAGCAATACTGTGGCTTATGAAGCTGTATTTTTCCCAGCCCTGCATACAAATTATATTTGCTTCTTAACAATCATATTATAGCATTATTAATAAACTGAAATTAATATACATTTTAATAAGCTGGTCTTGTCCCATAACACTATGATTACAGGAGTCCTAGTAAAGATCAAGAAGGATTCTCCAAAGATTCTCCTTGTAACTTCCTTTTGGTCCAGACAACATTGGCTCTCATTCTCATGCACCTGGCCAGGGGCAATTACCAAAAATGTCCTCACAGACTCGACCTACTCACACAGGACAAGGAATCTGCCATCCACTCTAGCATTCTGAATGTACACTTGACTGAGTGATATATTTTTTTTTTTTTTTAGATTTTGTAAACCACCACAATGTTGTTGGTTGTAACATGCACTACCAGAGGACAACATATCCTCTGTCTACTATGTACTAACTGCGTCCCTGGTTAATAGCACAAAGTTATTTCCTCCATTCGACCGTTCAGATCATGATACAGTTAATGTCTTAAAACAGTAACTTAAGCAGAAAATTATACAAAGAATGACTGAATTCCTGAGACTGGAATTCATTTTGCTAAAACAGCAATATTGAGTAGTGCTGGCAGTGCTTTTTCTGATAAAATATATGGGCTACTTTTAAGGACTGTTCTATGTAACCTATCCAGAACTGACCAGATAGCATCCATTAGACCCAAGTACTGGAATACCCATATTTAATAAACTCTGCAACAGAAATAAATATATGCACTCATTAGCTAAGAAATACCATTCAATTGTGAATCATGAAGACTAAAATCATTAAGGATTAGATGTCAAATAGCAGTTCTAAATGTCATCTGACATTGAATATTGAAAAAAAAACAAAGCATTTTACAGGCAGCTATGCTAGGCCTAAGAAGCCCCCATTCATTTCAACAATTTATCTGTAATAATACATCAGTTATGGGAAAAAATGAAATGTTAGAAATATTAATTACCATTTTCATATTTATATGAGTTTATCTAATGCTTCATTTAAACCTGATATACCTTTTGAAGGAATGTTTCCATTGTTTAAAATATGAACTCTACTGTTAAGTTTGCAAAGTCAAAAATATGCACCACTATGGTTGCCAATGGAATCTGAGGTAAACTTATATTCAAATTAAAATATAACATAACAACAGAGATCTTATATTTCTTATTTAGCTTATACTTAAAATTCTACTTTGTTTATATAGATTTGGCCAAGACATTTGACTCAGTTCCCCGCTTATTTGATAAACAGCTAAAAAGAAATATTAATT
Organism: Protopterus annectens; assembly: GCF_019279795.1. NCBI lineage: Eukaryota > Metazoa > Chordata > Ceratodontiformes > Protopteridae > Protopterus > Protopterus annectens. The sequence goes on from NC_056731.1 coordinate 847,798,640, forward strand.
TGTATGCAAAAATGGATTAACAACTACTTGATGGGAAGTTTAAATTACGGCCATTCACTTAGTGAAGGATTTTTTCCTGGATACAACAGACCCCAGTAATGGCCCCATTATTATTTAATATAGTATCTCTGATATTAAATTAAACTCCTGCTAGTTGCATAAATTCACAAACGACTGTAAAATGAGTGGAATCACATCAGCCTCTGTGGATGTATTAAAATTCCAATCTGCATTGCATGATCACACATGGTACAAGGAAAATAACCTTTGAATTAATTCTGTAAAGTCTGCCATTTTGCATTTTGGCAACTGCAGTACCTCAACAAGACCTTTGTTGAACAACAATATCCTGAAAGATGTTGATGTATTGAAATATCATGGAACCTGGAATAGATGTGGATTTCAACTTCAACATCAATGTGTCTTACCTGATTAAAAAACATTTGAAGTTGTCTATCTCATCTTTGAGTCAGTGTATTTTTTGTGTGAGCTCTTATAATACAATAATGTTTTCTTCTTTTATACAAACTCCTACTTGGAAAGGTTAAAAATGGTTCATTATTATTGAATATTATGGGGTGGGAAAGAAACGATATGAAGACAAGTTTAAAGAAATGACTTTATAATCTACTAAATATTGTTTTAAAAGGGGGTGAACTGTGTAAAGTTTTCAATGTGGCCTAAGATCCTGCATTTTAAGAACTTTACCATCTGGAATTATATACCACTCTTACAGAAACTATAAACTGTGGTCCTTGATTGTCCCATCTATCTGTTATAATTAAAAGAAGAGCCTGCCATTTTTATTTACTTGCTATCCATTGGAACCTGCTCTAAAGGAGAACAAAAAGTAAACCTGAGTTTATAAAAAGAATTAAATAATTATTTGAGCAATAAAAAGTTTACCTGAAGTAATTGGTCATAACTAGGATTGCTGTGTACCAGTTCACAAAACTATGAAACTGTCCAAAGTTCAAAGAAGGTACTTGGCTCACAAGTCCCTTGAGAAAATCCTTGTCTCAGATGACAATATTTCTCAATGTAGCTATTGATCTAATATTAATATTTCTATTGACTCCATTAATGTTTGGGATATGAAGAACTAAACACAAGTTTTCTATGTGCAAATGTTAATAATTTAAAAGCTACCAATATTATACCACTAAATGGTGTCATTAATCACAACAAATCTGTTTTCCCGAAGCATGACATACTCAATACAAACCTGTCATTGCTATGGTCTTGGAGTTCTGGCTCAATCCTGATGACAATGTTCCATCTTCCAGTGACCATGACTTTTAGGAAGTACAAAGTCAGAGGCATCACAAAAATAGTTAAGACAGTGGTGCATCTTTAAATTTCCCATAAACAGAGCTTCCCTTGAGTCTTCCTCAAAAACTGAGAGTAAATCACACTGAGCAATCTAAGTGCCTACTCTTAGGACACACAAAACTCAGGATGGCCTTGATTCAGAAAATCACTACTGCTGTTGCATCAACTGAGGATAACAAATGCTTGAATTAAAATTCCAAATTTAAAATCATATTACAGTGTTTCCTGAGTAATACAATTACTTACAGTTTCAGGTCAGTTATTAACATGATGAATACACTGCATCATGGGTCACTTCAGTTAAACATATGGCAATGACAAACTTAGGCCTTTAACCTTATTTTGCAAAAAAGTCCTAAGGTAATTCAAATCTGATGTACAAAATTTGTTTCAATATCTAGTATTTATTTTTAGTTCTACCCACAGCCACTCTTTCTGGACAATCTCAGCATTACTCCCAAAAATAAAACATTGAATTTATGACAGTTTATATTTCTCAAAAAGAAACTAATTTATCAGCACAAAATGATACCAAGTTAGCTTTCACTTCTGAGTTAATGAAATATGAGGTTTAAAATCCAAAGCTGTTTGTAAAATTTGTAATGTGAATATGATCCATATAGCTATATCTGAACTCATTCCTGTTGCTTCCATAAATGGAAACAAATATCACTTAGGTTTCTTCTCTCCCCTTTGGAAATGCCCACTATACTTCTTATGTAACCTAATAATAAACGCAAACCTTTTGTCTTCAGTTCATTCATCAGAATGATTCTTTTTCGTTATTTGAATGAGTACTTGGGCAATATTGGTCTTAGATTGCACTGATCTAAATCATCATTAAATACTTACAGGTACATGTCTTTCTAATAATTTTTTTACTACCAGTTCATGATTCTGCGCAGCCTATATCATAGTCCTGCAAAACCGATGACAGTATCACTTCTCTTCTACTTTTATCCTAATAATGTTACAGATCCCATTTACAGGATGGCTGCACATTAATCAGTATCTTAACCTCAGCTCTCTAAGTGTGAAAAAAAGAAACTGAAAGAGAAGGGCCAGAAATTCTGTCACTTTTAATAAATTCAGTTACTGGCTAGTTAGTACACTGTGTGTATGCCAGCAGAGAAGAAATTAAGTGAGCCTGAAAGAAAATCAACTAAAAAAGGTGAAGATAAAACTCTGATGGGAAAGAATCCTGCAGCTGTTGAGCAAAAAGCAGTTGAAGTTCCAGCTTTGGTGCAAGACATAGTTTCTGGTAATCTAGAGAAGAAAGTAAGTCAAATGTGTTCAAGGTGATTAAAATAAACAAAACTATGAAGGAGTATATCAACTCAACACGGTGCTAAAAAAATGGAAGAAGCTTTAAATAGATATTCAGATAAGCTGATACAACTGAAAAAAAATCAGAGGTCGAAATGAAGAAAATGATGGCAGAGTATGAGACTGCTCAAGAAGAGATATTTCAACAGTGATAGAATTAAAGGACATAACACATAGGGAAAATATGAGATTTTCTGCTGTACCACAGAAACTAGAAGGAACAGACTGTATTAGTTTTATGAAGGCACAAATATGTAATTGGGCTGGTATTCCACAGCAGGGACTGTATTACTGAAGTTGCAAACCTACAAGCAAAAAAGAGTTGATCCTGGCAAAATTGTGGAAAAAGGGAAAAGTATTAAAAGTTAGAGACAGTAGAGTGTCAGTTGAAAATGATTATTTGCTGTACACCAGGCAGACAAGAAACAAATTTATTCCAGAAATCAGAGAATGTTGAGAGGCAGATGTTCAAGCTGCTGTATACAGATGTCTTCAGAATATTTTTTCTGGAGGATCAAAGTCATTTTTTTAAATACCCCCTACTGTATTATCACTTGTGACATAGGCAAACTTACATTTATATAAAAGTAATCAAACCATATTAAATTGAAATTTACAAATATTACACATCACATATATTGCTATATATCATATAATGTAAGCAACATTACATAAATTATAGAATTCTTGCCTTCTCTTAAATCTCATTCCTTCTTCAAAACATTTTTCTGCATGTGTTGTTCCTACAATTTCCATTTTTTCTATTTAATTTACTCCTACCATTTTCTAAAGATCCCACTTCTGTCAAAATAATTTTTGATGCAGAACATGCCAAGAAGGAAATACAAAAGTTTGTCCAACAAAAAGTGAGCCATCAAGCAGAAGAGGACTGAGATTTTCAATCTTCTGATAAAGTTCATACAGAGACTTTGCCAGTGAAACCTTTTCCATTATTCTAAAGGGAAATGGTTGAGAGACAGAGAAAAGTACAGGAATTTATTGGAAGAATCAGAAGTACATTGGAACTGAACCAGACTCTGTGGAGTTGGGAAATGGAAATGAACAGAAAGAAGACCAGCAACAAGGAAATTACTGAATAAATGTGAGACTGCAAAGCATCAGTTGCATTTGTGAAACATGGCTGCATAACAAAAAGTGGAAAGAGTGGACATCTGTTGACTTTGTAAAAGTTGTGGGGAACTAAAATGCCTCACTTCATGTCATTAACTTTGGAAGGACACTGAGGGGAGGGGAATAGAAAGAAAAAAGATAACTATAAGTACAATTTCTGTTTTTAATAGTATTTACATGAATCTTTTCATGATACAAATTGCATGTTTTATAGTAAAGCATTTTTAGTTCCTGTAAGATCTTCTTCTTCTTCTTTTGGCTGCTCCCATCAGGGGTTGCCACAGCAGATCATCTGTTTCCATTTCTTCCTGTCCTCTGCATCTTGCTCTGTCACACCAACCACCTGCATGTCCTCTCTCACCACACCCATAAACTTTATCTTAGGCCTGCCTGTTTTCCTGTTACCTGGCAGCTTCATCCTTAGCATCTTTTTCCCAATATACTCTGCATCCCTCCTCAGCACATGTTCAAACCAACGTAATCTTGCCTCTCTGGCTTTGTCTCCAAACTTTCCAACCTGGGCTGAGCCTCTAATATACTTATTCCTAATCCTGTCCATCCTCGTCACATCCAGTGCAAATCTTAACATCTTCAACTCTGCCACGTCAAGCTCTGACTCCTGCCTTTTTGTCAATGCCACTGTCTCCAACCCATATAACATAGCTGGTCTCACTACCCTCTTGCAGACTTTCCCTTTCACTCTTACTGGTACTCGTCTGTCACAAATCACTCCTGACACTCTTCTCCACCCACTCCATCCTGCCTGTACTCTCTTCTTCACCTCTCTTCCACACTCACCTTTACTCTGAACTATTGATCCCAAGTACTTAAACTCATCCACCTTTGCCACCTCTACTCCCTGCATCCTCACCATTCCCCTATCCTCCCTCTCATTCACACACATATATTCTGTCTTTGTCCTGCTGACCTTTATTCCTCTTCTCTCTAGAGCAAATCTCCACCTCTCCAGGGTCTCCTCCACCTGTTCCCTACTCTCACTACAGATCACAATGTCATCTGCAAACATCATAGTCCACGGGGATTCCTGTCTGATCTCATCTGTCAACCTGTCCATTACCATTGCAAATAAGAAAGGGCTCAGAACTGATCCTTGATGTAATCCCACCTCCACCTTAAATGCATCTGTCACTCCCATCGCAGACCTCACCACTGTCAAACTACCCTCAGACATATCCTATCTTACATACTTCTCTGACACTCCCGACTTCCTTATACAATACCACAACTCCTCTCTAGGCACCCTGTCATATGCTTTCTCTAAGTCCACAAAGACACAATGCAACTCCTTCTGACCTTCTCTGTACTTCTCCGGCAACACTCTCAGAGCAAATATCGCATCTGTAGTGCTCTTTCCTGGCATGAAACCATACTGCTGATCACTAATCATCACCTCCCTTCTTAACCTAGCTTCCACTACTCTTTTCCATAACTTCATGCTGTGACTGATCAGTTTAATCCATCTGTAGTTACTTCAGCTCTGCACATCACCCTTATTCTTAAAAATCGGGACCAAAACACTTTCTCCTCCATTCCTCAGGCATCCTCTCACTTTCCAAGATTTCAGTAAACAGTCTAGTTAAAAACTCCACTGCCATTTCACCTAAACACCTCCATGCTTCCACAGGTATGTCACCTGGGCCAACAGCCTTTCCATTCTTCATCCTCTTCATAGCTATCCTTACTTCCTCCTTGCTAATCCACTGCACTTCATGATTCACTATCCACATATCATCCAACCTTCTCTCCCTCTCATTGTCTTCATTCATCAGCCCCCTCAAAGTACTCTTTCCATCTGCTCAACACACTCTCCTCGCTTGTGAGTACGTTTCCATCATTATCCTTTATCACCCTTACCTGCTGCACATTTTTACTAGCTCGGTCCCTCTGTCTAGCCAATCGGTACAGGTCCTTTTCTCCCTCTTTAGTGTCCAACCTTTCATACAACTCTTCATAAGCCTTATCCTTAGCCTTTGCCACCTCTCTCTTTGCTATGCAGCTCATCTCCTTATACTCCTGTCTACTTTCTTCATCTGTCTGACAATCCCACTTCTTCTTCGCCAACCTCTTTCTCTGTATACTCTCCTGTACTTCCTCATTCCACCACCAGGTCTCCTTGTCCTCCTTCCTCTTTCCAGATCACACCAAGCACCTTTCTAGCCATCTCCCTTACTAGATCTGCTGTAGTTACCCAGCTATTCGGTAACTCTTCACTGCCACCCAGTGCCTGTCTTAACTCTTCCCTGAACTCCACCTCACAATTACCCTTTTTCAATTTCCACCATTTGATCCTTACTAAAGTAAATAGATGCCTTTTTTATTTCTTTATTTTCAGTATTAAGAAATGTAGGCATTACAGTGCAAAAACAGAAAAAAAAGGCTAGACAAGCGCTTGTTTAAGTTAATAGGTTGTAATCTTGGGTTGTTGAGGTAGGGGATGGGGTGCAAAAATACACTGATCATAATATATATATTGATGATATGTTTTCTCTTACTTTTGCATAGGTGAATGTCTGGATTAATACCATTGGCTTAATCTAATAAGCTAGACATGCTCACTAATTTAGGTATAAATCCTCTGATCACCCACTGGATATCCAGCTGTTTCACTGATAGGACCCAGCTGGTCAAAATAGGTGAGTCCACCTCCACCAAGAGGTCAGTCACTGGTGGCGTCCCCCAGGGCTCGATACTGGGCCCTCTCCTTTTTGCCATCTATTTTTGTGAAATGGAAGCAAATGCTGAAGGGTTATGGCTGACTACGTCTGCAGATGATTGCAAGCTGGGAGTTATTATTGACTCACCTGTAGGCACTAGCATTTTTCAAGAAGGCCTATCACTGACTAACAAATGGTACCGTAGCATTGGTCTTAAGCTCAATGCTAAGAAATGCATAATTGTACCCAATGGGAAGTCAACCATCCCACCTAATTACCATGTTGATAATATGCCCCTAAGAAATGACCCAGTAGTCAGGGATCTGGGTACACACATAGACAGTAGCTTTACCTTAGACCACCACATGGTCACAGTGGTGAGGAAATCCTTTTATGTTGTGCAGCTTGTAAGTAAGGGCATGGCATCAAGGTTCAAAGATGTAATTATTCTATTGTACTCTACTCTTGTCAGACTAATCATAGAGTACAATGCTCCCTTCATTATGTACCTGACCAGGTATATGCGGCAAGTATAGTGACCTCAGATGTTCCTTACAGAAAGAATACAAGGCATAACAAACCAACCTTACACAGAGTGCCTTAATGCCCTTTCCCTCTACTCAGTCTCCTGTAGATTGCTGAGGGAGAGATCCATGCCTGACTTAAAAGGCATCCGCAAACCCCACACTTATGAACCTCCTGCATATTCGTATGTCAAACAGGACTAGACATACAATGTCTAGGGACCTGAATTTTGCCTATGATTGAAAAGGAACATGCTGGAGAGACAGATAGGTGTTCTACAGACTGCCCCTCTTATGGACCAGGCTTCCCATCCATGTGAAGCTGCGTTTGTCTATTACCCAATTTAAATGCAAACTAGACTAGTGGATGGGGAATAGAAAATTTACCATGAAAAATAGACTGATAGCAATGAACCTGATGTAAAGTGTATAAGACAACTAAAACAAAACAAACTCATGTCAAGAACGTTAAAAAATCTTTAATCCAAAATGACAAAGCTTTCAGGTATAACCCTTCTTCAGTGTAACTCAACAACGAGTCAAATCTCACATATAAATAACAACATATGACACAACCCAACTGATAGCATAAAACCAACAATTAGCCAATTAATTTAAAACCATATATAAAAAATACAACTAATATTTTAACAGTGAAATAAACCAAAGTACTTTCATCTAAGTTGCATTTGTTTTCTCATCAAAATAGGTTTTATACTGACCTTATCATTAATTCCTGGATGGTTATCTGCATGTAGCCTTATTATCCACTGAATTCCTTGGTATTTACCTGTTTTGGGGACAAAATAATGGGGTGCAACGAATTCCTGAGTGGCCTCCTCCAACTCCAATTTTTTTCCATTTTTTTTTATTATTATTTTTATTTATAAGTTTAAATAATGCTGATGTTACCACACATTGCCGGCTTATCCTGCAACATCATCAATGAGCAGCTTTGGAATTTCCCCGGGAACAGAAATTAGTATACAAGTGAAGTCTGTCACCAGTACAGAGTTGGGTACTAGGCTATAATTATGTTTTAGGATTTCTGCAGGAAGAGAAAAGTCTCTCACCAGTCAACATAATTCTGTCACAACATGTGTAAATCAGCCGGGCATATTTTGGAGCATCTTCAGCCAGCCAGTTACCTGGTGAGTTGTATACAGTTTATCTTAGTGTGTAATGCTGTGTTCTTCATGTTTTAAACTTAACACAAGAGACTATAGCTTACAACTGGAGAAGTGCCCTCTTGTAAGAATAAAATGAAAAATAGCTCGCTCATCGCTGCAATTTTCAAGTTGTCATCAACCCCCTATGCATGCAGCAATTTTATTTAACTACTCTAAGCAGAGTCGTGGTCTGGAAGGTAACTTTCTTATCCTTATTTAGTAAGGTGGAGGAGACCATTATCCTGCATGCTAAAGGAAACATCTCAATCAGGAACAAATCTCATGTAAGCATAGTGTGCTACTGTACAAAAAATATATTATTTCTTTTGTATGTTGTAGATTCCTCACTAGTCCTTCATACTGTATTTAAAACTGGAACCTTGGCTTGCATATTTACCTTATGTCAGTTAGCAGCCATCTCTATATTGTGAACTGTTTATTGTGGAGTTTTTCTACCCGGGCCTCTGCTGAAAATGTGCTTTCGGCCTAGTCAGATATTCCCGATAAACAAATGTAAAATAAATAAATGTTAGCAGCAGCGAGTGGACGTCGTGTGTGCACTGTGCACAATTTTATTTAAGTTAATTTGGTTAAGATAACTTCTGCAGAAGGAAGACCACCCATGTCCACACTACACAACAGAATCCACAATCCATTCCGTTCCTAGGTCAGGAGTCATTGTTGAGTTAGGATCTCCTTCTACCAACTCTGTAATTTGCATCACTTCAGAGCAAACTATATGCTGGAATTCATAGTAGTGAAAAAGTATGTTCTCCACAGCAAGTCCTGTTTGTTGTGGTGGATGTGTGAGGGAGGATAGTGATGAATGTTTCTGTGTAAGTTGGGAACAAAAAAAAATCCTTATATAAAACAACCAGCGTACGGATGGATACAAATATAATCTTATACAACTGTCGGCAGAACAGACAAACTGAACCCAATTTTAGCCCTTTCGTTCCTTTCTTCATATTTTTCATTCCACTGAATATGAATAAATGAACGCATGCACTAAAATCTGGTTCAGCTTGTCTGTTCTGCCAATAGTTATACAAAATTATAGCTGCATCTGTTCTTTGGTTGTTTTATGTAAGTTTTCCTTACTCGAAAAAAAGCAATTCCTTGTTACACCTCAAAGAGTTGCACAACTCTGATTTCGCACAGTTAGCCAAACTTTCTAGGTCCCCTTGTACCTGACTAGCCCAGTGCTAAATGCATTTTAATAACCGTGCCCAATTTTTTCCAAAGTTCTCAGTGAAAACAGTTTTTTTTTGTACTGATTCACAACTAGGGAAATGGACATCGCAAAGGAAATGACATTGGGTTTTGTTCCACGAGGTAGAATAATTCTACACTTGTTCTTTTACTTACTTCAAGCTGCCACACAGTCAATCTGTAGAGGTAATTTTTCCAGACTAAGGACCGACTCAAATGCATCATGTATAATTACTACTATGTGCAGGACTGCAAGTCTCCTCAGACTCAAGAAGGATGTCCTACTGTCATGTCCTTGGAGATTCAAACTAGATCCTTTCTACTGTGAACCTGCACTTTCACCAAGCTCACGTATTCAGATGTCTGGGATTGCTTGCTGTTTCTCACAGAAATCATTCATTGGCCCTTACACTAAAACAAATTGTATGCTGTTGGTAAGAATACTTGTTCCAATTTAAATCTATTAGCATACAAATGCATAGTCTGGTTCACAGTGTGACATCGCTGAGGAGAGTTTGTTCAAGTTTTGTGTTTTGCTATAGGTGCATGACTTGGCCTATCATGCTTTATGTTGCTTTGGTCACTGTCAGTGTGTTTGAAATTGTCTCATCTCACCTCATAGAAGAAATGTTCTGTTTTTCAGAATAGATAATTGCTGAACTAGCTTGGTTGAGAATTACCCCACTCAAAGACTTTGTAATCACAAAGAAGTAATATGTAATTTGCTGACTCAAATGTTTTTGAGTAATTTTATGAAAATGATTCTGTTGACACTTCTTTATTTCTGACTTTCAGAATAGGGTCAGTTAATGACAGCATAACTCTGCAGATAGCAATTTAGTGTAGAAACAGTTTTATTTTTATAAAAGAAAACAGTATTTTAGTTTTTCACAAGTTCAAAGTTTGATGATACAAATTCAAATGTTAATATAGATAAAACACTATTGTTTTGCTTATTTTGTATTTAATATTTTGTTTTTTAGTTTGAGTTTAAAAGTTGGTATCCCAAGATTCCATTGGAGTGGGTGGAGTTACATAATGATGTATGCAAATATTATGTTAATCAGTGTACAGATTTGTACCTATTTTTCATGGGCCTTTGTCCAGAATTGTGATGTTTCCAGGTTGAGAGGTATGACTATACTTCTAAAGATATGGGGGTGGGTGCATTCTAGTTTTATATACATATTGATTCATATCTATTGGTTTCCTATACACACTCATATCTAATCCATTAATGCCCTTACATACCCTTACATCTAAAAAGTCTATCACATCACTTGAAAACATCATTTTAAACTCCAGAAAATCAGTGGACATATTTAAATTGTCAATAAAATAATTCAAATGTTGTTCACTACACTTCCAAGTTAAAAATACATCATCCACAAATCAAACATAAAAAAGAACATTACTCTTATATCCCCATTATCATTAAATATTACCACATTCTCCCATTAGTCAAGTTTTAATTAGCATAACAGTTGGCAATAGGTGTCCCCATGGCCACACCTGATTTTTGAAAATATAATTGATTATTAAAAATAAAAATATTATTATTGAGCACAGTATCAAGCAACAAGCATATATTTTCAATTGAACTACTATCCAATTCGTTGTCACAGCGTAGGAAGCACCTGATTGCTTCAACCATATATTTATTCGGGATAAATGTAAAGAGAGAGTTTATATCTAAAGTTACAAATAAAAAAATAATCCTCATTATAAGCATAATACCATTTATAGAATTTACCCACATAATCTTCAGTGTACTTAATATAACTCATTATTTTATGCATATAGCCCCCCAGTATAGATTGAAGATATAGGGAGATGGGCTCCATCACCCATCCCCTACCTGAGACTATCGATCTCATGGGGGGGCACAATAAATCCTTATGGATTTTTGGTAATCCATATAGGATGGGGATGACAGGGCAGGGTACCATAAAATAATTGAATAGATCTATTGATATATCTTCATTAAGCTGCAGGTTGTAAATGACTATATTAACTCTAGCAACATATTTCTTACTATCAGAGACATCTAATTTAAGAACCGTAAGATCAACAGCAAGAAACTCATTCATTCATTCTTAAGATATAATCCTCTAAATTCATAATTACAGTACCCCCTCCCTTATCAGCTTTTTTAATAATAATATCAGGATTAGCTTCTAACTATTTAAGTGCTTCATGCTCATTAATCATTATATTATACCGTTTACCTTTAGCTTTCCTTGCATAAATAGATTGTAACTCCTTTTCACATAAATTCTCAAACGCAGTGACCAGTGGAAGATTATTGGGTATAAAGCAATTGAATTTTCTGCAACGTTTTACATTATAAGAATTAATTCCACCAAAGTCATTAAATAATATTTTCAAATTAATACCTCTTGTAAACATCTTTAAGTCTGTAATTGCCTCCACGATACTGCCCAATCTCATTGGTATAAATTGCAGTCCTTTATTAAGGACAGAAATATTCCATACACTTAGCTTGAATTTGGACAAGTTAACAATGTTGTCTTCCCTTCACCATGTTGTTCAATCAATCTGGGCGATTTTGTTTGTTCATAGCTATTGGGCTGTTGTGCTTCCTTATTTTACATATCCATCCTTCTGCCCTGTGGACCACCCTTATGATGTATTTCTCTGGTGTATCTCCACCTTCTCTGATAGCACTGCTCGTATCTGTGTGGGTGGAATCTGATAAACCTCGTACACATTCATAGATACCATTTGACGGGCAGAGGATTCACCCAATCATGTCTCTTCAGCTTGCAGCAACACAGAGGAGTTTTGCTGTCTGGCTGATGCTTGATCAGTTCGTTGATCACTACAGGATTTATGAATTGAGCCAAATGTATTGGCTTCAGTTATTTCATCAAGGGAATACATTAAGCCTTTGGCTGTTTTATTTATAGTTTTCTGTTCCCTACGCTACAAAAAAATGTGACCACAACTGAAGTCATTTAAATCTCTTAGCAATTTGCCTTTTTTTTAGTAAGTTGTAGTCAAATATTAAAATTAAAAAAAGATCCAACATGGCTTGATAAATTGGCATATTGTCCTTAAAGGCTGATGTATTAACCACCTCATTTTCAAGTTTAATTATTTGTAGTTTGGATTCTATCTTTACAAAAAAAATGATTCATTAATGTCATATATTCCACACCAAGCTTCAGGTTCAACTTTTGCCATTTTCTCAATAATTCTGGATACGAGTTAGCATAAGTAGGTATTTTCAGAATCCTTTTTCCACAAGGCACTATATTAAGCTCTAAATAAGCATTAAAGCTCAGTCATTGCCATTGGAGCTTCTTAAATGCCTGAACTTTTCTTTCTAACAAATTAACATTTGAAAAGAAACTCTCATTAGATTGGGGAATGGCTCCCATATTGTTCGAAGAGAGTTCACTTGTGCAGGAGAGTAAAGTATTAGTATAGACTGATAATAAATCTTGTAAAGAGTAATGTTCTTTTTTATGTTCGATTTGTGGATGATCTATTTTTAACTTGGAAGGGTAGTAAACAAAGTATGAATTGTTTTATTGACTGTTTAAATATGTCCACTGATTTTCTGTAGTTTAAAATTACATTTTCAAGTGATGTGATAGACTTTTTAGATGTAAAGATATGTAAGGTCATTAATGGATTAGATATGAGTGTGTATAGGAAGCCAATACATACAAATCAATATGTATATAAAACTAGCATGCACCCACCCCATATCTTTAGAAGTATAGTTAAGAGTCAAATGCTTATGATAAGTAGGTTAAACACTAATAACTTAAAATGTAGGGAACAGATGATAGAGCTTGCTCAGGAATTTAAAGATAGGGGCTACCAGGAGAGTATGATTAGATAATGAAGGATATTTTTAAAGAAAGGGGAGGTACGGCTAAGCCATTTTTTTAGTCAAAGGGAAACTGATTCAAGTGTTATGGAAAGTGTTCATTTAAAGAATGAAATAAGGTATGTCACCACATATAGTAATAGAACAATTGAAATTAAAAATATTATAGGTAGATACTGGTATATTCTAAAGGCTATTCCTAACTTTAAACATACAATTTCTGATAGACCAAGGTCTGCCTATAGAAACTGAAGGACTTTAAAGCAAATGTTATGTTACAAAGAGACATGGGTGAACAAGCAAACTTGAAATATAAAATAAGGTACATTTCCATGTTACAGTTGCACTTGTTGTAAACACATTTTTATGAATGGTAGTATATATATATATATATATATATATATATATATATATATATACATCTAGTGACATCAAAAAAGTTTGCATTTCATTGCTTTGCCACTTGTACCACTATTAATATAATTGGCAACCTGTATAAAATGTACCGCTTTTTATGTTTGGAAATGCAGTCAAAAATTAAAAGACTGAATGATTGAACATCAATCTCAGATTCATAGGAATATTTCTACAAATGTACTGACTGGGCATATATCTGAGCACGATATGACTCATGAGTTCAAATTTACAGTGATTGATGTAGTGAATAAAAGTTATAGAGGGAGTAATTTGATTAATGTGCTTGATGTGAAAGAATATGAGTGGATAATAAGGCTACATGCAGATAACCCTCCAGGAATTAATGATAAGGTCAGTATAGAACCTATTCTGATGAGAAAACAAATGCAACTTAGATGAAAGCACTTTGGTTTATTTCACTGTTAAAATATTAATTGTATTTTTATATATGGTTTTAAATTAATTGGTTAATTGTTGGTTTTATGTTATTGGTTGGGTTGCGTCATATGTTGTTATTTATATGTGAGATATGACTCCTTGTTGAGTTGCACTAAAGAAGGGTTATACAAGAAAGCTTTATCATTTTGGATTAAAGATTTTTTTATGTTCTTGACATGAGTTTGTTTTGTTTTAGTTGAATAGAAAATTTACACCAGGCCTGGCACCCATGATCCCTTATGGACAGAGGTATGTTATAAATGCCTGGCCCTTAATGTCCTATTTTGATACAGGACATCATTATTCTTTCAGGAAAACTTGGGTAGGCTTAGAAAGGCCCCAGGGTCGTTAACCTAATAACAATCTACGAATCTATCAAAAAATGTTTTGAGTGGAACAAGTAAATAAGAGAGCACTGAATGTAATGAAAACATTTCCTTTAGTAAAAAAGTTTCAAATTGTCTTCAGAAGTCTGCAACCAAGAGCTACATTTTTACTCTTACATTTCCATGGAGACAGGCTGATTATAGGACAACAAAAAGCCAGAATATTGATTTCTTCAAAGCTAAAAGTTAATGTTTTCTGAAAGCATGCATGTTTTTCACATCTGGGAGGAGGATAAATATAAAAAGAACAGACACCAATTATTGTAAGTAGAAGCACAGGCAATAGCATCCATCTTAGCATGGATGACCTTAACTTTAAATTAATTAAGGTCTGTGTTTACAGCTGTCTGGGACAATAGTTCCTATTAGGAAGGTTAAACTTCATTATTTGAAGATGTACATAATTTTAGGTGTTTGTTTTAAGTTAACAGGTTATGGAGTGCTTTGGAAGTTTTTTTTTCATTGAGGAGTTTCATTAAAACAGAAAGTCTTGCAAAATATGACATAGGTTCCAAGGCTGATGACAAGAAAAATCTGTATAAAGACTCAACCTGCCAAACATTAGTGGGTGTATGTATCACAAAACCTGGAAGTAGATATTTAAAAAAGCTGTCTTGTATAATAGGTGGGAATAATGACTTCTTATCATGATGGTGACACTCCAGCCTCCTAGGTATTGACAAACAGGAAGTAATATTTAATTATTTTAGGAAATGCAGAATGCAAATAGCAATGCTACAGGAGATACATTTGGGAAAAACTGAGCATGTGAATTTGATATAGAAAGGATTTCAGGATGGATATTCAGCAGAATATCGTGGACAAAGGAAAACAGGAATATTTGTATTAATTGCTAGAGAAGCTTCAATAGTGATAGATGAGGAAAATAATAATGGCATATTTGTGGTAGTAAGGGGCTACTGGCAAGGGATGAGAATTACACTGGCATGTATTTATTTATGGAACTTAAAAATCTTTTGGGAGAAATAATCAACTTTCAGCAGAGAATATTACTTATTGATGGGGGATGGAATTTGATTTGCAACAATGAGGAAGTATCTGAGGGGCCTAGAAAGGAAATTATAACAAAACAGGGTAGGTTTCTGAAGAAATTTATGAACATATTTGGTATGGAAGATGTGAATTCAGTAATAGAAACTTGAGAATTTACATATTATTCCAGATAGTACAGTAATTGGGCTACACTAGATAGAAATTATATTTCACAGGAACATGTGCATTTAATTGAAAACTTTAACACACATCTAATAACTATTTCATATCATGCACCTATAAGTACTAAGATAAAAATGCAGAATTATGAAGTAGAAATGAGACACTGACTCTTCCCCATCTATCTGTTAAAAAGAGAGGAATTAAAGGAATGGGTAGTGGAAATTATTCAGGAGTAAATAGGGAAGATAGAAAGTACCCCAGAAGTTATAGCTAGTGAGTGGGATAAAATGAAAAAGGAGTTAAAAAAATAGAGTATAAATAAAAGAAAAGGAGATATGGTTAAGAGACTACAAGAATTATCTATGGAGGCTGACAAATGTTAAAGTATTACGGAATAAGGGGAATCTCACAGAAGAAGAAGAGGCACAACTGCAGAGTGCTAAAGAGAAAATAAGGGAGTGCGTGGATAATGTGCATGAGTTTAGAAAAGTTATTGTTAAACAACTGTCTTTTCCCCCTGATAACTTTAGAGCACAAAAAATATTTGGCACAATAACTTAGGCAACAGAAAGTAGGAAGGGCTGTTGCCAGATGTAGGGAACCTATAACAAGGTAAACGGAGATCCTGCAGAGGTATTAGAGGTATTTTGGAAACCTTATGAACATTTGTTTAAAGCAGAGAAGTGAGGAAATCAAGAAAATGTACAAATAAAAATATTTATGGAAGACTTAAATATATCAAGGTTAGAGGTAGATGAGGGTCAACAATTAACATTTAAGATAGGAGGAGATGAGATAAAATGGTGATGTATAAAAAAATCTGCAGGAAAGTCTCCAGGAATAGATGGTATTCTATGAAAGGTTGGAAGCTAGGAGAGAAGGAGATGATAAAGATCTGGAAGTTTTTGTTTAACAGTATTTTAAAAAGAGGGAAAGCACCAACATCTTGGAAAAAGCTGCTGTGGCTGTAATACCTGCAGACAGTAAAGACCCATCAGATTCAGCTACATATAGGCCTATTTCAATTTTAAACCATGATTTTAAAGTGTTTGTCTATAATGGCAAAAAGAATGGCAAAGGTGTGGTCAAAATTGATAGATATGGGTCAGTGTGGTTTTGTGGGGGAGAGGCAAACATCTGACAACATTAACAGAACAATGATGATTCAGAGGGAAACAGAATGTAAGAAAATACTGCTGCTGTTGGTGGGTATTGATGCAGAGAAAGCATTTGACAGAGTAAGCCAGGATTTTATGAGTAGGGTAAAGAAGCATTTGCATTTTCTGATACAATATCAAGGTTAAGTGGATATATGAGGGATTTGGCAGAAAAAAAATCAAAGTAGGAAGGTTCTCTCTGATAAGTTGTGTCTGAACCCAGGAACCAGGAAGGGGTGTCCTCTTTCCCCTTTGTTGTTTCATTATATCTAGAACCACTGTCAAAGAAAATAAGGAACTCAGAAATTCATGGATATAATTGGTATGGTATTCAAGAAAAGTTGGCAGCTAAGGATATGTGGGAAGAGAATAAACAAAAGATAATACAGAAACTGAGAAACTGGAAGCTCTTGCCTATAGATATGGATATGAATGGCAAGATACAAACAGTAAAAATGTTTTTAGTCCTGTTAGCTTTATACACATCTCACATTTTTTATCAACCAAAGAAGTTATGGATAGCAATTAATAAAGAGCTAAAGGATTTTATCTGGGAGGGGAAGAGGGCAAGAGTCAAATGAGATAAGCTTATCCTTCCAAAAGAACAAGGAATATTGAGGATTACTTAATTTGAAGGGATATTATAGAGCTACACAGTTAAGGCTCTTATGCATAACACAAGCAGAAAGCTACAATTCGAAGGGGAAAGGGATGATGACAAAGTGGGGGAAATTCAAGAAATAAAGAAAGAGTGGGATTTTAGATGTAGATCCTTAAGGAGAATAACAACATTCAAATATAATATTATATTCATAAAGCAGCAGAACATATACTAAGAACTAAGCCAACATGGGAATAGAGGAAGGAGATTCTTTCAATAGGAATGACTGTAATTAGGGTTACAAAGAATAGGTAAGAGGGGATGGAATTTACTGGACAAAGGAATCAAGGTATTGGGAACAAATAATTCAGGAGGATAAGACAACAGAATGGGAAGAGGCCAAGAAGACATTTAGACTGCAGGCAAACAATCACCTTTCCTATCAGGGACTGATATGAGAGTATAGACAAAGAGAAAATGATAGGTAAATCGTAAGTGAAATATCTGCACTGGTTGTGTTTTTTTAGTTGAATCTAAAACAGAAGCTGCCGTTAAAAGGGAGTAATTAGTAGGGCATATAAAATGTTACACAATAACTATAGGAATCAATCATAGGAGGTCAGAAAAGACTGGAAAGAAAGATTAGATAAGCAAGATAAGAAAGAATAAGACAACATATGTATGGCTCCCAAATATGCAACAAAGTCTAGAAGATTTAAGATTTTTTGCAGGGGAGTATTTGCATAAATACTTTTATACCCCAAGCAGACTCCTAAGAATTTTTCCTTGGGTAGGTGGCAAATACAGGAGGTGTAATGGAGAAGAAAGAGGTATCTGGGAGCATATGCTTTCAGAGTGTAATGAGCTGGCAGACTTAAAAAATTCCATACAGAGTACTCTGTCAAGAATACTGGGAGAGCAAATAAGTGTAACTAAGGAAATTAATTTTTTGGGCTGGGATACAGGATATGAATTCCCTAGACATGGTAAGGCTTTGTTAAGTTTAATTCTGGTGGCTGCCAAAAAAGCAATTACTAGAAAATGGAAATCAAAGACTAAACCAACCATACTTGAAGTGAATATTGTAACAGAGATAAAAGAATACTGAGAATGATCTTTAGAAAAGGGTAGGAGTAAATTACATAGAAAAAAATGAAAATTGTGGGAGCAATGCAGAGAGAAAAAATGGAGGAGGAATGAGGTTTAAGAGAAGGAAGGAACTGAACAATTTAGGAATTATTGGCTTGATTATATTTTATAGACCAGCAATATACGTGACGTATAATCTTTGTAAACATGACCTTGTTAATATGGTTTGATTACTTTTATATAAATGTAAGTTTCCCTATGCCACAAGTGATAATTCAGTAAAGCTGTTTAAAAAATAAGATTGCTGATGCCCTACTCTTGTTTTGAAACTGTGTGAAAATAAAACCCATTTGGTCTTACTTATTGTTATCTTTTTTTTTTAAGAAACATCTTTATTAAATTATTACTTATGACATAGGCAATCATCCATTTATATAAATTATATATATATATATATATATATATATATATATATATATATATATATATACGAAAACAAACTATATTGCCATATTTTTAGCTGCAAACATTATACATTACTTATAAACCATCCAGCAATTGTTAGTCAAACAGTACACAGCTCATTCAAATCCTGCCTTTTTTTAAAAGTCATTCCTTGGAAAACATGTTATTCTGCATGCATTGTTCCCACAATCTCCATTATTTCTATGTAATTTGTTCCTATACTTTTCTAAAGATCCAACTTCTAGTTCTTTTCTCTCTCTCTCTCTCCCTTACTATATTCGATACTTCTAGTATAGTTGGCTTAGATTTTCATTTTCTAGTGATTGCTTTTTTGGCAGACACCATATTTAGACTAAGCAAGGCTTTATTATGTCTAGGCAATTTTGATTCTGTAACATAGCTCAAATGTAATTTCTTCAGTTATACCAATTTTCCCACCCAGCATTTCTGTTAGAGTAGCCTGCAGGGAATTTTTAAAGCTTGTCAACTCATTGCCTCCCAAAAATGATATTCCCAATTACTACTTCAACATGTGCTATCTAATTGAGAAACATTTTTGGAGTCTACTTGGGGTATAAAATAGTTATGTAAACACTTCCAAGCAAAGATCCTAAATCTTCTAGACCTTGTTGCATGTTTGGGAGATGTACATATATCCAGCCATTGTTTCTTTATGAATTGCTTATCCAGTCTCTCTTCCCAATCCTTTCTAACCTCCTCTGATTGATTCTTATAGTTATCATGCAATATTTTATATGTTCTACTAATTATGCCTTCTTTAACAGCAGCATCTGTTCTATATTCTACTAAAAACTCTACCAGTGCTGTTCTTTTGCTTAGAATCCCCCTTTTCTTTCTCTTTGCCTATAGTCTGATATCAATCTTTGATAGGTAAGGGGATCTCTAGCCTGCAGTCCAAATAAATTCTTGGCATCTTCCAATTCTATTATCTTTCCCTGTCTAATTATTTGCCCCAATACCTTGATTCCTTTGCCAGTTTTTTTCCAGTAAATTTCAGCCCCCTCTTGTCTATTTTCTGTACCCCTACTTGCAGCCTTCCATATTGGCAAAATATCCTTTCTCCATTCTCATGTTTAATTATTTCTTAGAATACTTTTTGCTGCTTTATGAGTATAATATTTTCTATGGTTGTTATTATTCTCCTTAAGGATCTGCATCCAAAATTCCACTCTGTCCTTGCTTCTTTAATTTCCCTCCTGCTTCATCATCATCCCTTTCCACTCTGAATTATAACATTCTGCTTGGGTTTTATATATATATATATATATATATATATATGAGACGTAACTGTGTAGCTCTAAAATATCCCTTTAAATCAGGTAATCCTAAACTAGCTTGTTCTATTGGAAGGATCAACTTATCCCACTTAACTCTTGCCCTATTTTCCTCCAAGATGTGTTCCTTTAAGTCATTATTAATTATTGCACACAAAAGCTCCTCTGGCTGAAAAATAATTTGCATGTTGAACAGAAAAATGAAAATGAGCTGTTTGTGGGTACTGCCAAAGTGAAAAGACTTGATACAATGAAGTCTAAAAATGCATCAGGGATTGAGACAAGATTGCAAGTTAGACTCACTGCAAAAGTACTGAGAATTAATGGACAATATACATAATTTAGATTTGTCACAGATGCAGGATGCATTATTTTGCAATCAAATTATTTTCAAATCAGCTAAGATGAGAAAATACTGAAGAACTAGCTGTGTGCCAATTGTTAACTTATTTTGGCCACTATGTGGCACCAAAAGCTGTTGATATGTTAATATAGAAATAAAAAGTACATTTTCAAATGTTAGCTCTTACAGAAGTAACTGTCCTGATATTTTAGGTCATATGGCATGAGAAAAGTTAAGAACTGCAATACAAATTCAGTGAAAAGCAAAGGCTGCATATGTAGAGACTTAATCACATAGAGAGAGAGAGAGATTTCAGATAATGTGCAGAGACATAACGATGTTGCTCTTCATGACTATGCTGATTTATTTGCACATTTAGGAGTTTGGCAGGAGAATGCCACATACAAATAAAACTTGATGCAGTGCTGGTGCTACACATTCCTCAGAAAGTGGGGCAAGATTTAAAGTGACTGGAAAGTATAAGTGTCATTAAGAACTAGTTAGGGCCATGCCTGTCATTGTGATGCAGAGCTGTAAGACCCTATGCCCTAGATAACCTTACTTCATATGGTGGCTTGGGTATTTGAAGGATGAGGATGTTGAAAGAGGAGTGAGAGGGCTGATGCCTACTCACCCATCCTGATAGAGGGAGGCCAGCTTACCCACTGCATCACTGACTCTACTAGGGGTGCTGAAGATCTGCATACAGCATATTGATCAGTGGGTCTTTCCTGGCACATAGCTCTTAGCACTTTTATCTTCTTACAACCTGCCTCCAGTTTCATTAACCCTAACCTAGAAGGTATTCAAATGCGGTGATTGGTTGGTGAGTGGCACAGACTTCTTAAGCATGCAAAAGATTCAGAAAGGAAAGGGGAATGCACCAATGCATGAGATATGCACCCAGACAGAATGAGCGGTGTCATAAAAATGCAAGCAATTCATATCATGAACTGGGATAAAATACACCATTTGCCTCACCTTTGCTAATCTTAATCCTGATAAAATTATAAAATGGTGTTAGTCCAGCACAAAAGCAAAGATGCTTTTCATCATACAGAGGATGGTGGACAGCTGAAAAAAGTCCTTATGTGCAAGTGTCATTCTCAAAAGGTAAATGATTTAAAAGAACAAGATATCACACAAAAATGTCATCATCTAATATCATAGGACAGGACACAGGAAATAGTTGCTCCTCAGTTTACTAAGGCAGCTTGAGTTAACAAGTGGTGATTGATCAAGCAATACATACAAAAGCTTTTCCATAATGAGAGGCGTTACATGATGGCTGCCACAACTCTGCTGAACAGAAATATTAGAAAGGACAGGAGTCATATAATTAGTAAATAGTAATCAGCATTATTAAAGTTCAACACAAAAAAACAACAAAATCCAGACCTCTCCTGAGTGCCACATTTCCCTTTGGAATAACCTGCATATGCTAGTCTTGATGTTCTGTACCTTCCTCGCAGTCATCAGTACTGACACTGGTAGTAAGTTTTAGTTTAACACAATATATATGAAGTCTGTTCTACTGATATGGTCAAGTCACATTAGCCCAAAAGCTAACTAATTAAATAAATAAATAATGCATTTTACCTATCTCATTCATTATATCCAACATCGTCAGCAAAAATGACTAGAAATTACAATGCTACATTACTGTTATCCGCACTAACACTGACACCTATTGTTTCATCACATTCAGTTACATTAAATTGTTGTCTGTCATCATAACACAGCATACATCATGCAGACTGAAAAACAAAACATTAGCCAAACAGAATTAATGTCTTATTTTATTACACAGCAACAGCGCACACAACATTGGGACACAGCTTCAAAAATATAAGTGCAAAACAGGACAATATGAAAATGAAACAAATGCATTTGGAATGACAGACTTCCAGTATACCAAGCTGCATGGCAACTAGCTACCCACAAAATGTATAGTATTCCTTGGAAATTAATTGCACAAACCTGTCCTGCACCACCCCCACAATGTATGGTATTCCTTGGAAATGAATTGCACAAACCTGTCCTGCACCACCCCCACAATGTATGGTATTCCTTGGAAATGAATTGCACAAACCTGTCCTGCATCAGTTATGTTACTGTTATATTGCTACACTGCAGAGGTTTCACTAAGACTATGTAGATACAAAAAATCATAATACTTCTCCACTAGAAGTATGGTATTGCTTGGCATGATGTGTTGTAAGATGTCCATTGTTATCACATGACTGTACAAATGGTGGCCATAGAAGAAAGCAAAACTTTTTAGCAGTTTTTTTTCCATTGAACAGTGGGGTTACTTGTTTGACTGGCTGCCTCAGAACACAAATCAGACTCAAAAGTCAGGATGTAGCATGAAAGAAGACCCTATAATGTGAAGTCTTAGAAGAAATTACATTGTCCTTAATGTTATACTGATAAAACCATTCCATATTGCAGTAGGGTTTAGCTCTCCTCCAGAAAAGGCAGACATTTCTTCAGGTAATAGCCGAGTCCCACCATCCACCAAGTTGATGCCTGCCTTCATGCTTCCTTATTCCTTTTTGTTTCCATTTTTTTCTCCACTGATGGAATCTTTGAGGTAAAATAGGCCTATGACAGAGACTTGGGGACAGATTCATGAACAGAAACCATGGCAATCTAGCTTACAGGCCAGGTCACAGTAAAATATGTCCTATGTTAGTGCAGGTCATTTTGTGGTAGAAGGTAGCCTAGGTAAGAGCAACCAGGTGACAGTGCAACATATCCTCTGTAAGGGCAGGTCATCTCATGATACAATGTAGCTTATGTAAGGGTAAGCCAAATCACAGTAAAATATAGCCTATGTAAAAGCAGGTCAGGTGGCATAAAATACATTCTGTTTAATTGCTGGTCATCTCATGATACATAGTAGCCTATGTAAGGGCAGGCTAACTGTTAGTGCAACACAACTTATATAAGGGTGGATCATGTCATGACACAGTAAAATATATTTCTTGTAAGGGCAGACCAGGTCCCTATAAATATATATTCTTTGTAAGAGCAAGCCAGGTGACAGTCCAACACATCATGTGTAAGGATAGGTCATCTCATGATACAATATAGTCAATGTAGGGGAAGAAAAGGTCACTCCCATTTTAATTTCTCCAAATCTTTTGGGTTTCTAATACCATCATGAGAATGGACTCCATTCCTAAGTCAAAGTATGATTAAAGTTCATGAAATTAGTATTGTTTCACTCTTTGATGTCAGACAAAAGTGCTCTTCACAGCACCCGCAATGTGCCCAGTAATGACTCCTTCTGCAATTCATACGGAGTTACATGTATTGGTAGCATATCTAAATATGATTGTAGACTCTTTTTTTATAAGACCCTTTGCTCCCACTACTATTGGAACTATCTGGGTATCTTTCTTCCACATTGCTCTCGTTTCTGCTTGCAAATCCTGATATTTTATGACTTTGTGTCTCTCTGTATGCAGGACACTGTAGTCACTGGGTGTGGCAATTTCAATGATCAATGCTACTTTTGTCTTCTTTTCTTGGACCACTATATCCTATTTTCTAGCATCTGTCTTTTCAACTGTTGGCAATGGATGATCCCATGTGATGTAGACTTCATAATTTTCTATGATGCTTTGTGGCTCATGTTTCCTATGTTTTTCAGCCTCTTCAGTACCATAATGTTTGCAAAATACTCAGTGCAACAGTCTCGCCACGTTATTATGCCTTTAAGTATACAGTCCTTCTGCCATTAGTATGTTGCAACCAGCAACAAAGCCTGCAACTGTTTCCAATTCTGTTTTACAAAACGTACATTTGTCTGTTTCTCCCACATGTTCAATGGACTTTGTAAACCAATGTGTATGTAGTCCACTATCCTGTGCCACCAATATTAACCTTTCATCTCTTGGTTTGAATTTGCCTCTCCTTAACCATTCCTGCAGTTGTTCCTGATCAACATGAGGTTTTTCCAGAAGTTTTCTATACTTGCAACTATATTTATGCATTTTCACCATTTCTTACCTTCCCATCTGGTCCTTCACCTTATATTCATAAGTGTTTACTAGGCTAATGACCACAAGGGCCTTTTTAAGCCTAGCCATGCATCCCAAATCTTTGACAAGTTCTGATTCCCTTGATAAGTGCAAGCATGGGTCTGGGAGATGAACCATTTACAGGTTACCTCTTTGCATTAGAGATATAGGTTCTTTCTTTTGTTTTGTTTTTTGGCACATTCAGTTGCTGCCCAGTTTTTATCCACTTGTGGTTTGATTTCCACAATTGCAGATCTGTACATGTAATCAATTTCAAAGAGCCCCATCCCTCCTTCGGAATAAGGAGTATATAATCTAGGTATGCACTGATTTTTATAAATCATTTGGTGAGCATGAAGCATCCTTCTTGTTTTCCTGTCTAATCTGTCCAACATGTTTTGGGGCCAGTCAATCACTCCAAAAATGGATGTTAGGTCAGGAAGAGCAAATTGGTTTATAGCTTGGATTTTGTTCCTAGATGTCAATGCTGTTTTCAGGATTAATTTAAGTCTTTTAAAGTACTCCTTACTAAGTTTTATTTGCATTTGTTCATGTTTTATTGTTGATCCTTCATCGGTTCCCAAATATTTATACACTCCCTCTTGCTCAAGTTCTTTTATATGACATTCTTGTCCCAAAGTGATGTTTTCTTGCTGCTGCAGTTTTCCTGCTTTAAAGGTTGCTTTTGCACATTTAGCAAGACCAAATGACATTCTTATATCATCTGAAAAACTTTTAACAATTTGCAGTTGTACTTTCAGTTCAAAAAAAAGGTCACAGTGCGACATATCCTATGTATGGGCAGGTCATCTCGAGATACACTGCAGCCTATATGAGGGCAGGCTAGGGCACAGTGCAACACATCCAGTGTAAGGTCAGGTCATCTGATGATACACTGTAGCCTATGCAAGGGCAGGTCAGCTCAAAGTAAAATATATCCTATGTAAATAAGTCAAATCACCCAAAATTATATCCTGTGTAAGGGCAAGTCATCTCATGATATAGTATATCCTGTGCAAAGGCAGGCAATGTTACAGGATATCCTTTATAAGGGCAGGCCAGGTTACAGTGCAGCAGTTTCTACATACATATAGGTAATTTCATAATACAGCTATCCGACATAAGAACAAGCCAAGATGCATTTGCAGTACATTCTGTTTTACAGCAGGTTATCTCATGGTTCAATATATACTGTGTCAGGATAAGTCAGTTCAGATTGCAATTAATTCAGCTAGTGATTAGCTGGCCTGAGAGAAATAGTTTAAACGCCACCAGGTAAAACACTTGAGAGTGGGGAACTGACTCTTTTGGGCCAGATATTCACTGACTGTTTGCAGCTCTCAGCTTTTGTTTTTCTGCCATCTAGTAATCCATGATTACTCACCCACAACAGAAGACCACTGAAGAAAAATGCATTCTGTTTTGCAAAGTAAATAAAAGAAAAAATGCATTCTGTTTGCAGTGTTAGTCAGCATGTGGCATTCCAAATTATGCAATGTCTTCTCAATGAAGTCTGTCATCCCTAAGAGGAAACAATATGAGTGTAAAACAGGCGCTCATTTCTAAACCTCCAAGAAACTTTAATACTGTTAAACAGTGTTTTATTATTTGCCCAACTCCTAAGACTCAGCACTTAATGCAATTGCACATTTAGCATAGATGTATATGTTCCATTGCTGTGACTTTTGTTCTTGTTCCTGTCCTTTTACCTATATGTTTTTCAGCACGGTCTGTATGTTTCCAATGCTTAAAATATCACTTGTAGTCCTGTCTTTCCAGTCTGGACAAAAATAATCAGATGTAGCTATTCATAGTCTGCAAGGATGATCTGAGTTCAGTGATCCCCTCACATGTTCAGGAATCACATACAGCTGAAAGTTAGTCACATTCAGAAAGTTTCCCTGGCAAACATAAGATTTAGTATAAACCATGAGGAAGCAGGCCTAGTACATGACAAAGTGTAACGTTTTATTTCTTGCTTTTTATTCTTCTCCAGAATAGAAATGTCAGGAAGAGTAATTCAGAGTCTACAGACAAATATCCTAGCAAAGTTTTTAAACTATTATTTCGGATGTCACTTTTCAGTTTACATCAGGAGAAAGTGCAGAAAAGATAAGTAAAAACTTTGAACAAAGTCACCAAGGTTTTGACTTTGGCGTGATTCAAGTAGAAAAATCTTTGTATAAGTGTGGATCCAAGAGGTATTTTATTAAGTATTATTTATCTTAAATGCTGTATGCAGCTAAGCCTGGCATTATGGACTCTACCCACTGTGTTACTCAGGTTGTATTAATGATGTGGTGTCACTTGTTTTATGCTTTGTTTCTGGTTGTCTGAAAAGGTGATCCCACACCTGATTCAATGTAGTATATCCAGTTATTGCTACTGTTGTATTCACATTATGCAATCTACTGGATGATTAACACTGCTATACACCTTTTGCTTAGACAATACCTGAAACAGGTCTTTCAACCTGTCCACTTATTCAGTTATCAAATAAAAGTTATTTCCAGAGAACTGGATCATATTACAAAATCTACTGACAAGTCTACAACAGTAAACAGGTTAGTCTTGTCATGAAAAATGTCTGCGATAGCAGCTGCCTAACACATCAGCTTTACATACTGTTGTATTGTGCCTTGTGAACATGTAAACCTTGATGAGCAGTAACTGGCAATGTGGCAGCATGGAGAAATGACTGAGATCAACAGATGTAAATATGCATGCTGGTGTGATTGCCAGAAGCATGCAGGCACTGGACTATTTAAGACATAAACTATAGACATTTTGAAGTAACAGACATAGACCAAGCATGCATTTTGAAGCCACTTTATTGCTAAGCTGTACATGCATGTGCAGACACCTTTTACAGTGATGCTTAGGCTCAGTTTTATGCAGACCACAAGCGTACATGCACTGACTCAATAAACTACTTCGCCCCTCACCCTTTTTACTCTAAACATCTGCTTAATCACTTTAAAAGGCATACATGGTATTTCAGTATCAAGTTAAATTTTTGTTAAGTGTTTAACCCCTAAATATTTTACAAAAGAAGACATCAAATATATGAATATAAAATAACTAATAAAATAAAATGCTGTAAAATTATTTGAAATTGTTGCACAATGCATGTTGAATAAAATAGAAAAGAACAAAGAAAAATCATCTCCATCAAAAATCAGACATAATTTGAAGTCTGACTAAAAAAATATCCATTTGATGAGTTAGTAAGTTCAACAATGGTAAACACACCCAGTATTTACTAATCTTCCTTGTAAGACTAGATTAGACTTACACAGAAGTGCCAGTCTAAGAGTATGATGGCAGCGCGCCATGCATATTAATGAGGGCATGCTGCGTCAACTCTAAAGCTTACACGGAGCGTGGACGAGTGTAGGGGGTGTGTCGGACTGCCGAGCAGTCCAAAAATCCATGCCCCTGTAATGAAGAAATGCCACAATTTCAAGTTACATGAGCGAGTCCGCTCACATGTGCACAATGTAACACTACACTCCCCCATATGTTAAACAACTGACAAAATTAAAAATAGAGTTTTTTTATTCTTTTTTATTTCATCCGATATAGCTGCCCGTATTTGCGTGGGTTTGCCCATTGCTTAGCTACAGTTAGCAGCTTAGACACCAGAAGGGGATAATAAGAAAAATATATGCAAATTAAGCAAAATAGCAATAGTGTAGTGGTTAGAGCCTTCGCACAAAGAGGAGGCATTCCTGGTTCGAGTCCCACTACTGCACGTTCCATTTTCTGTTACAATAATATTTCCTGACATTTTTTATATATAAGTTTTGTAAAAAGCATTGAAATGTTAAATGTAGTAGTGAACGAATTTTATATATAGATATATATATATATATATATATATATATATATATATATATATATATATGAAGGTGAAATGGTTATACATTCTGAGGCATGAGTACCCTACTTTAAGCAACATAAAGTACTGCTAAGCACATTTTACCAGTAATGAGCATATTTAAATCCAATTGCTCATAGCTGCGCACCGCATTAATCAGCGCAATGTCTTTGTACGTAGCTGCGCACCGTGCTAACCAGCGCAACCACAATGTATTTGCGCAAAGCTGCGCGCCGCGCTAACCAGAGCAACATCGGGCAACGTTGGGCAAAGTCGGGCAAAGTTGAGCAAAGTCGGTTAAACACGGCCACACCTCCTTTACTGTACCTTAACCAGTCAGGTCTGCCCAGTAGGAAAATAAAAAGCAGCAACAGGGCTCGAACTCAGGATACTGTGCACTATAGTCACAGTACTTAACCACTAAGCCATGACAGCATTTCATAAACATGCACTTTCAACAGACATATATCTATCAAAGGAATTTTAAACATTGCCAACATCAGCTAAGCAGGTGTGCCTACAGCTGAGTTTTTCCAAAAGTGGCCAATCACAAATAAGTGTGGGAAATGAGGCATATTTAAGCTCCACAGGTGAGAATACTTGCTATAACTGGTTGTAGCTTCCTTCTGCAGTCAGCATGGCCGGTGTTGGAGAAGGCACTCGATTTAGAGTGCAACGCTTGAGGAGTCCAAAGTAATGGTTTGGCTCCTTGTCCACAATCATGAGGAAAGACTCCTGAGGGGCCAGTACCAGGGTACCCAATATAAAACAGAGGCCTGGAACAGTCTTACCCATGATCTCACCAGTGCCACTGGTGTTCCTCGGACTGGTGAGCAGGTCAGACACCATTATTCTGACCTGAAGTGATGTAGGGAGGATTAACTGGACCAGTGGATCCAGGAATCCCGTGCAATGCCTAATGCCCCAGTACTGAGTAAGTAGCCATTGTATTAAGTAGTTAAGAATTGCTATGCTTGTCTATACTATGGATAGGAATGTCTCAATATCACTGCATTTACTTCACAGCTGCAGGTGTCCGGGCTATGAACCAGCAAGCCCATGAAGATAGGCTGCAAAGGCTACGTCATCAGGCAGGTTAGTAATTATTCTGCATGTACTGTTACATAAAATAAATGAGAGAACCATCAAAACGTGTTTTAACCCAATAAATAAAGGTGTAATAATCCTTTAATAAACGTGTAATTCCTGGAGTGCGTCTGTGTCATTTTCTTTGATATACTGTACTGTTGCATTCTACAAATAGTAGTGTTGTATTAAGCAGTGTCAACCCACACTTGGGTAGGCCCATATAACGTGGATGAAGGGAGTGCCAGTAGCTTTTATGCATATTGACAGCCCTCAACTGTTGGTTCATGCCCAGTATATACAGGTTAATCTGGTACATGAGTAGCTTGGTATTGTATTCCCCAGAAATGTCAGTGTGCTGCCAGAAATGTAGGGAGCTGTTAACATATAACTGATACTTTCACCTGATCATATCTAGATAATTATATGAAAGTAGAGCTGTCAGTGTACCATCTTAGCAGTAGTGTGTGTGAGCAACTCTCAAAGTATGTTGCAGTAACATCTGCATCTTGGACAGTTTGTATGTAAGATACAGATCATGTATATAATGATCTAGCAAAATCCAGTTGCACAATATAAGGACACTGGGTAGTGTAATAAAACATGTAAGGGACATATAACTGCAGTTAATAGGAATGTAGTGAAAACTAGAAGGCTATATAAGTTGTTAATTGAGCTATCTTTTTCCACCCTACTGTATGTGCATAAAAAATGCATAAAAAATGCAATTCCACACCTCAATCGGTATGTCTAATCTCAAAACATTTGTTGGGACATATGTCCTATTGGTTTATAAATATTTCCATTTATTTCTATGCATGTGCCCTGTTAAAATACCACAATATTGGTAGCCCGTTGCCATCAATTCAACCTGCATGATGTTGTAATGTCCACTATTGTTCTATATATGCATGTGTTATGCTTGCTTTTCAACTGTTGAAAATCTGGTGTGTTGTGTTAATGGGAATACTTCTGCATGCTGTTATAACTAATTGGGAATGCTGTTGACTGTTACTAACCCATATCTTTATTAAACTCTCCAAAACATAATTCGTATGGGAAGGCCGGTCCCAGTAGACCCACCTGTCCCACCTCAGCTGGCCATGGCATCTGGCACCAGCAGATCTGGTGCCCAGCCTGGGACCTCCTCCTCCATTGGCCCTGTGCCACCTTAGGTGGAAGTGCTGCAGGGGAAGGGGCCTGGCCCTCATGCAAGCGTGGGCAGAGGAGGGCCACCTTCTTCTTCTTCGGCTTTTCCCGGTTAGGGGTCACCACAGCGGATCACCTGTCCGCTCATGATTGGCAGTGGAGTTTTACAGTGTCGAGTTGCCAGCCCGGTGCCCAACCTTCCACAGAAGGCACACACACACTCACACCTAGGGCCAATTTAGAGTGTCCAATCCACCTATGGCATGTCTGGAGCACCCGGAGGAAACCCACACGACCACAGGGAGGACATGCAGACTCCACACAGAAGGCACCCCAGACAAGGATTGAACCAGAGAACTGTTGAATTGCTGTGAGGTGGCAATGCTAACTGCTGCACCAACGCGGCCACCCTATCACTGCACCAACGCGGCCACCCTATCACCCTTCAAACGGTCTGGGCTGTGGTGCATAGAGATCTTGAATGTTCTGTTGCAGAACCTCTACGCCAGCTTGAGGCTCGAGTGGCGCAACTCCTGGGTCAGCCTGCCCCTCCTACACAGCCCCCAGCACAGCCACCCTCTGGGCCGTAAAGGTGCAGTGATGACTTCCCATGGGTGGGGACCTCAGTCCCACTGTTTCCATCTGGGGGATCATGGGCTTGTGATTTCCAAACATCCCTCCCCATCAAAGGTGTTCCCCACCACATGTGTCATATACTGCCCCTGTATGCATCTTGTTTGTCTTGTCTGTTTACCTCCCCAACCTACCTCCCCAAATATACCTACTTCCCCTACCCCACATTCCACTCTCACCTGAAAAAAAGGGCAATCTGCTCCCAAAAAAAAATTACGCCCCATACATAGCTGCCCATTTTGCACACATGTCCACTGGACACATGAAATGTTATTTAATTGGCATTACAACATATTTTGTTGTCCTTACCCCTCTCTCAAGGGTTGAAGGGTTCATATCTACCTCCAAATTTATTGCATATGCACAGCTGTTGCTGTTGAAGAAATGGGCAGCTATGGACCTTCCCTACACCCGTCCTGCACATCCCGAGCTATTTTCCATACTGTATTTCCCTCTTTGTGCCCCTTTTTCACCACTTTCCTATCTCCCCATTTTTCTTTTCTTTAAAAGAAATGAGCACAGGGGTTAGTAGGAGTAAGCACTATTAAGCAGTAGTTAGTGGGTTTGCGCATGTTTGCGCTTGTTTGCGCTTGGCTAAGCAATGCGCAGCAATCCGCAAACCTTCTTACAACTGCTTAAAAGTGCCTTAGTCACTCTGTATGTGATGGCCCTTGATCTGCTCAGGAGCAAAATAAAACACCTCTGTAAGTCTCGAACCCCGGACCTTGCACACACTACACAACATGAAGTACCACTAAGCCATGGTAGATATACATCAAGTTGGTGCTTAAATAAATATATCATGCATCAGAATGAGTGAATGTAAAGGAAAAATAGGAATACCATACCACACAACTTGTTCTGTGGATGTTGACCAACAGTTGTTGTGGGATTAAATTACATGACTGTGATAATAGAAGCAGCCATTCTAGCAGGAAATAATGTTACTCCATCACTTTATAACCCCACACAGTATCACAGCAGGACAAACACTGGCATATCTGTTTAGGACAGAGGCCATACCTCCCAACTGTCCCTAATTTTCAGGGATGTCCCTGATTTTGAAACAAATTTTAGCTCTGTCCCCCTGAATCCCTCCGAAAACTACTGACTTTGGCCAGAAAGGTGGTGAATTACACTTAATGAATGATGACAAAAATTAAGAGTTAGACACTTCTTTTACTTCAGAAAAGGTGTATTAATTCATATGCTCTGATTCTCTCAATGTCTCAATTTAATGGCACTAATATTTTAAAGGTGTCCCTGATTTTCCCTGAGTCTGTTCAGATATGTACCTGAGTGGTTGAGAGGTCTGGCAGAGGCAGAAACACATAGGCATATCAGCCTTTCTGCTGTTACACACTGTGCAAATAGCTTTGGAAGGAGTTTCGGAAGCATACCCTTATGTAGGAATACAACACTGAAATACAAATGGATGTAGCCATGTACTGGTAGCAACCAACTGTAAGAATGCCATTGCTCTATTGCTGAAAAGACCTGTGTGGTGCACAGACAAAAAATAACAGGCTATTCTCTGGCTATCATGTGGATAGGTCCATAGTTGGGAGTTACGCAGACAGACTACTTGCCTTGATAAACTAACATGTACACAGCAAGATAAAATCCACACAATAGTACTTAGACTCTCTGTACTTCTGCAACCCTACCCAAATGTAGAATATACCTGTGCATGCAGGGTCTAGCCTTCTGATATAAGAACTATACCAACCTTCTGTCTTAAACAATGATGTCCACAGCAAACAAGGATGATCTCCATCTTGGAAGGCTGAAAGGGCCATGCCTACATGAGTCAGCAATTTATAGTACTGGGTTGCTATGACAGTGATTACTGCAATTACTACACAGCAGGCTGCATGCAGTTAGCAAATGGTGGCCACTAACTGGTGCAGAGGCCATCACATGCTCATGTGCACATTCCTACAAAAGCAGGCTGCAATCTCTCCCAACAAACTCAATCACTCTATTGCAGAGACTGACAGAGAGAGAGAGAGACAGAGAGACAGAGAGAGACAGAGAAAAGGAAAAAGAAATATTAACAAATCATACAAAGGAAAAGTATGTGACACATATGTATTTACTGGCATGTAGTAGATGTTACTGAAGAATAGTCTACATAATGTGAACCATTCATATGTGGCAACAGTAATTCTTTATGCACAGATGTTCTGCTTAACTACTGCTATGGACAATACTGTGTGCACCTGTGGGCAGTGGGACATACCTGTGAAATGTGTAGCTTAGCATTAAATGTCAAAGATCTGATCCATGTTATCTGTGTTCTGTACAGTAGTGTGGCCAATGGCTGTTGGGGGAATTAGCGCTGACATTATATAAACATGGGTCTGACAGAACAACACATGCATGATAGTCATATTAAAGTGTAGCTTAGCATTGGCAACTGCTGTAGCAGTCTAGTATGCTTATCTAGCATCTGTTGCCATATATACCCCCTAATGTTAGTGTGTGTTCATATGTGACACCTGTTTGTGTTGCAGCAAGGCCCAACAGTTCAGCTGTGAGGTCCAGGGACTTACAACAGTGTGGACCTTGTGTGTGTATGCCACACACATACGGAGAAATATATATGTGTCATATATATTCACATCTGTATATGTGCATAGAGCAGGGGACATATTGCAACTGTTTGTGAAGGGGGGAGATATATATGTTGTTGAAGGTTAGTATGTGCATATTTTTATGTAGGTTTTAGTGTGTGACAAACAAGACAGCATACGGTGCTGGTATATGACATGTGGTGGTTAAACACTGTGGGTGGTGTGTTCAGTTTGCAATGTTGAAACCAGTAAGGCCTGCTAAAGCTACCTTGGCTGTGAACACCTTCAATGCATTTATTCCAAGACTGTGTGATTTTATTACATTACTGTACACCTTACATCCTTTGTCTAATTTATATTTTCACTATGAAAGGTGAATTGTATATGTGCCTACATATATATGTATATGTAGACCAATGGATGTGTATATGTATGTATATATATATATATATATAGTTATATCTACTCATACACACCTACATCTACTTGTTGCAATAGATTCTCTGTACTGTTGACTGACTGTGATGGTCAATATGTTTGTGAATACGTCAAAGATATGTATCTGTGGGATAGCTTAGTGGGAAACTGTTTATGTCATGGTATTATGGGTCCTTGCTTTGATCCTAGCAAAAGCTGTGTATTCTCTTGCTAGGCAGAACAAGTGCTATTGCATACAGTGTGATTAAATCCCTTGGTTTTAACTAGGGTGTGTCATTGGAGGCTAAAGCACTACATCTATGATTATTGATTGGTACCAATGTTGAATGCAAATCCTGTGTGTACTGTAGTACTACTTGAAGCTCTGGGCCTGTACAGCAAAGTATGGTGTATGTCCCCATTGCTTGCATCCACTGTTTTGTGTGGTTCCTGTATTCATCACAGATTACATTTCTCAAGATTAAGGTTGTGTAAGTACTGACACACAGTACTGTATAGTACACACTGAAATCTTATCTGGGTTGTCATACCTTTGTGTCCTGTAATTATGTCTGATGTGTGTGTGGGTATGTCTGTAACATGTCCTTTGACATATGTGTGATAAAACATATAACTGAGTATCTAGCAACATTCATAGTGTACTACAGCAGTATGTGACCTATATTCCCAATTGTGCACATATTTTGGCCACGGGTTTGCCATTAACAAGTTGTGTGGTATAATAGTAATTCATTTACTGGACCTTACACTGATTGTGATGGATTATATATTTCTTTACACATCAGCTTGATGTATATCTACTGTGGCTAGGTGGTGCATCGTGTTGCATACAGTGTGCCAGGTACTCTTGTATAGTCTTCTATAGTGATTTTATTTTGTTGCTGTGCAGAACATGGTTCATTAGATAGAGAGTGAGCAAGGCACTTTCAAGTAGTTGTGGGGTGAGCAGTGATAAGTGGCAGTTGCAGTGTTTCACTCTTGGTTAGCTTATAGGTTGCTATATATGGCAGTTCAGTGATATCTGTACTGTATAATGTTAAATGTGCCATATGACTTTCTCAGACATATTTTTGTATTTATGTCTTCCAGGGATCATGGCCCATTGCAGGAACCCAAGTTACAGTAGTGCTGAAGATGATATCATTACTAGCAGTATGATTCAGCACTACCGTCTCATGTTCTCCCGAACCAGCCAGGACCAGCAGGAGCGTACTGCAATGTGGCAAGATGTTGTCCACAGGGTCAATGAGGTAGGCTTGCATAACTGGACATATGAGCAGGTACACCACCACTGCAGTGATCTTCTCAGACATGTCCGTCAGCATGCTGCTGATGTGCATAGACAACAGCTTGCAACAGGAGGTGGTGTTAATATCCATCCCCCCTCACCAGAGTGGAGAAGCTACTCCTGAGCCTGGTGACACATGCCCAGCAACAACAACAACAACAACAGCAGACATACACCATGATGGAGGTTGGAGCCACCCAGCAAGCACACATGGAACATGCAGGTAACATGGCATATATGTAGACTACTTTTATCTGTATTGGTAGATCATGCATATGTGAGATGTGGAGTGTGTCGTTCAAAGATGTGGAGCCTGTTGTTGTACAATACTGATCATTTGGAACATAAACTGTAGCCCTGTGAATGTAAACTGTTGTTGTACTGTAAGATTGCAAACACACAGTAGCAATGCCACAGTTATGGCCACTGAAAAACTGTCTCATCTCTATGTAGGTCCCTCTGAGGTGACATCAAGGCAGCGGACAGATGCTGGTGAGTGTGTTCTGCATTTATTATTGTAAATAAAAAGTGCATGCATAGTTAAGGTGTAGGCCATGTACACATGTAACACACCTACCCATAATATATGCTGTGCATGTTTGATGTAAGAGCACGCACATCTCACTAAAGTGATTAGCTGCCTCAAGCACATGCAATACCCAGACCATCTCAAACAAATGTGGCTAGACTGTAGTGACCATTGGATAGGCACAGTTGATACTCAACATGCACATAACATACACATCTATGTCATACACAGAGCATTTTAACATGCTACACATAAAGGATTCCCAAGCCCTCTGTAAAGACACACTCCAGTATCCAAAATCTCATCCACACATTACACATAACATGCCTGAGGGGTAGAGGCCTATCATGGGGCAGTTAAACACTCTGCAACACACTACACATTCATGTCAGGGAATGCTCCTTATTGGCCTCCTTACAAACTCATGTAACAACTGTTGTGAAATGGTGAATTTAGCCAAAGTAATACAGTTCCGGCATAGCATGATTAGTGCTGGTTTGGGAAACATTTGTAGCCTTGAGTGACCACCTGATGCTTCATGATGATGGCCTATGGTACTATACCCCATCCAGTTATTGTAACCACAGTACTACACATAGCTTTCATTGCTGTACACCTTAATGTTGCGTGTGTGCACACATATGCACCTCTAAACAGTATGCATACCAATCACCATTTGCACAACTGACACATATATGTCTTGTGATGCTATTGAGTGGCTAGGTCATATGACACACATTGGGTATGTGTAGTGTTTAAATATGCAGTTGTGTTTTAGCATGCCATGTCATGGATGGGACTGGCATGTCCACAATATGATCTACACTCACCATAAGTACCATACATTGGGTATGTGGCTGAATGGTATTCCATCAATTATCCATGCACCACTGATGATGTTGTGTGAATACTCATCATGCATGTGTTAAAATGTGTCCACAATTATTTGCTAAAGACACAGAGGCTGTAATCAGCATTGGATACCTATCTGACACACAGATACACATCCAGCAATGGTATGTACACCTGTGAGTTATGGTGCACAGTACATTACAGGGTTATGAATACCTGCACAGCAATGTTGTGTCCATGTATGCATTGTGTTCCAGGGGGAGGGCCATCACCTAATAACAAAACACATGCAGCAAAGCCATGTATACTGTTAGTAACAAGGACTGACTACACTTGCACTGCATGCTGTTGAGCAACACATGTCCTGCATGCTGACATGTGTGATATGGCTGTTTTGCTTGTGATACTGTACCCCACCATCACCTGTTATTGTGTATGTTCTGTGATTGCTGGTGTTGTGTGTGTCTGCTTTAGGGAGGAGTGTATTTTTGTGTGTGTGCATGTGCGCATGTGTGCATGTGTGCATACGCGCATGTGGTCTGAAGTCATGTTCAGGTCTTAAAGTGTGTTTCCTGTTTTCCTCTCACAGGTGCCAAGGTGGGGCTGGTTCAGTACAGTAGGGAACCTGATGTCACTGAGACAGACAGTGATGATAAGGATAGGTGTGTTGAGGCACAGGCAGGTTTGTCAGGGTCTGTTGTTGGGCCACCAATTGACAGTACACAAGTCCCCATCCATGCACACAGTCATACTGCCTGTACATCCATCATCACCATTGCCCTTAGCTGAGGGACAGTGTATGATTGGCACTGGCCAGGACAGTGTGGTATCTATGGCACATGTATCAGGACACAGCAGCCATAGCCAGATGTCTGGAATGGTACCACATGGGCAGATGCCCAGGGGTTCTCATCAGAGCACTGCTGATCATCATGCCCCTGGCAGACATGCCACACCTCTTTCTACCACATGCATGTTCCAGGCTGTCATGGAGGCACAGACACAAATGGAGCGGTACACCAGACAGGGACTAAGGGCACAGAGGGCTCATTACACCTCCGTAAATGACAGTATCGATGACCTAGCAGGTGTCATACATAACTACACTGAGGTCATTGATAGATGTTGGGGTGAGACATTTGATGTCCTCCACAATGTCATGTCCATGTGTCAGGACAGTGCGGGATGGTTGAGACATTGATGTGGATGTATGCCAGCAACATCAGCAGCTGGAGATTGCTGTGGACGTCCAGCAAGTCACAGCTGCTCCTGTAGTGCCAGTACCAGCCCCAGCAATGTTGGGGGGGCTGCCCATAGACGGTCCTAGAAGACCACGTGCACGTAGCTTTGGCCAGTCCCAGTAGGGACCTGGATCCAGTGGACATTTGTCAACCTCTTTGGATAGTACCCAGTCTGGATTAGTACCTGATACTGTCTGTAGCACCCCTGCCAGGCACAGGTTCCGTATCCATGGCCAGAGATGGTGATCTGTAAAGCCTGCCAGGTACAGTCTGTAGCTGTCTCACAAATCCCTGTATATGGCAGCCACATGGTGGAACTGTGTGCATGCAGACACACACACATAAACCAGAAACCTAGGGCAAACACATACCCGCACACATTACATCAACACTGGCCCATAACAGTACTCATGGCCCTCAGATACACACACACACACATATACACACACACACACACACACACACACACACACACACACACACACACACACACACACACACATGTTGATTGTTTGGCTCAGTGTAGGCCTCTGGCAAACCAACAACACACCCTGTGCATATGATGAAACCTGTGCCACCTCCTGTCATCTGTAACATTGATGCAGGAACAGGCTATCATGGTGCTGATGCACAGGGTGACTTTAATAAAATATAGCAATGGTTGGATGTGTAGCATGTTGTCAGCAGTAAAGTGTAATGATATCCGTGAAGGTGTAGCTGAGCAGGCATGATGCATTAAAGCTGTAATTAGCAATGTTGTATTGTTTTCACCAGTGTTTATTCCAGTTGTGCTTTGCTTGCCCATGTGCCACTTGGCTGATGTGTGTAGTTGTGTCAGCATGCGTTATACAGTGGACAGTAAGTGTGGGGTGTGTGCAACACAGGTTTGCAGGTGTCCATTTGTGAACATGGTGGAGGTGCACTGTCTGCATGTACATGCATATTGGACACATGGGCAAGGTGACATGCCCTGTATTAGCCAGTGTTAACACTCAATAGTTTCTGTTGGTGGCCGGTATGCATTGTACTACACACATTTTGGAACTTGAGCACGCATGTCTGTGTATGACACGGGTTGACACTGTGCTGTGGGTGATGCTGTTGTTGCTATCTGTCATTGGTTTGCATTACTAAGGTTAACACTGTCCCAGCTGCATAATCCTTTAGTAGTGCACACTGTTCACCTACAGGTTTGCATGGACTGTGCTATCACAAACACAAGAAATTCTCACTTATACAGTAAAAGTGCATTAGTCTCATGGACCCCTGCCATAAACTAAATATATAATAGAAGGTGTGAAGTTGTACCAAAAAAGAGTTACATACCAAGAAGGGATAACCTCTCTAGTCAGTATCATTGGGAAAATACAATCCCTCAATAAACATACAAAGCAAGCTTCAAAATACAAAATGGCAAGGATTCCAAAGACAACACTAAAGCTTTCTTTAGTGTTGTATAATCTACAGGGGAATTCTCAGATCGGGTCACAGTTAATGTAAATGGTCACAAAGTACACTTATCTGACTGACATTACCAATTTCTTGTCAGACAGTTTGAATGCGGATTACAACACTAAAGCTTTCTTTAGTGTTGTGTATAATCTACAGGGGAATTCTCAGATCGGGTCACAGTTAATGTAAATGGTCACAAAGTACACTTATCTGACTGACATTACCAATTTCTTGTCAGACAGTTTGAATGCGTATTTCACCACCCTGTTGTTACACAAGGGCCACATTTCCAGACCTGAAGAAAGTAAAACCTGATGATTCACAGACACTCTAGTTAAAACATCTCTTTACCAAAGTCCAAACCACAGTGGCAATGGTACTGGACAGTGTCCCTGGCTGTGTCATGCACAAGCTGACATATGAAGTCACCACTCACCTAAACACTCTGTCCAGATGCAGTCTCTACGCAGGTTACATACTTGTGGAATGACACATGGTAATGGTGTTCACAGTCCACAAGGGCTGAGCTACAATGTCTTCTTCTTCTTCTTCTCCTTACGTATGCTCCCATTAGGGGTCGCCACAGTAGATCATCTGTTTCCATTTCTTCCTGCCCTCTGCATCTTGTGCTGTCACACCATCCACCTGCATGTCCTCTCTCACCACAGCCATAAACCTCATCTTAGGCATTCCTCTTTTCCTGTTACCTGGCGGCTTCATCCTTAGCATCTATTTCACAATATACTCTGCATCCCTCCTCAGCACATGTACAAATCAACTTAATCCTGCCTATCTGGCTTGGTCTACTAACCTTCAAACCTAGGCTGACCCTCTAATATACTTATTCCTACACCTGTCCACCCTCGTCACACCCAGTGCAAATGTTAACATAAATTGATTAAGGGTAGAACTACAACAGATCCTGCAAACTCTCACCCTATAAGCCAGACAAATGTTATCGGGAAGGCTATGGAGCACAGCATTATGGAACTCATTAACAGAGACATTATGAACCTGCAAACACTGCACCATACCCACTTAGGTTCTCTAAAGCCCAGATTATGGCTCATACACCTAGTAGACTTCAAGCCAGTTAACAAGGCTATAGGTGAGGGAGGGGAGGTCCACACAGCCAAGCTATAGCTCACCAGCAATTCATACCCATCCCACATTCTGGTATTATACATAACCTCAACAGACTGACCATAAATGATTGTTAGATGATGGATTGACAACTGACGCACAGATGTAGGACATACAGTAATATTTGGAGCCTCCATGTACAATTCTATGCCAGTAACAAGTGGTATTCAACTGCACTCAGTCCTGGGACCATTCCTGTTTGGCATATAGCTTTCTTAGGCAAAAGCAAACACAGTAGGGATATGTCTGCCCACATTTGATGAAAATGCATACTGTGGGCTATACTTTATTCCCCAGATGACACACACATCCTCCAAAAGGATATGATAGAGACAGATATCTGGACAAACTCATGCTGTAAAGCTATAAGCCAAATAAAGCATAGTTTTCCACTTTTAGAAAACAAAGTATCCCCAGACTACAACATAGGTAGTAGCCCCCAAAATGTGGAACAGGTACTAATGTAAACATAGAGCCATGTGTTTAGTCATCTCTCCTTTGATAATCCCATTACCAAAGGGTTTTGGAAATCCCTCTGTGGAGCACATAAGCAATATAGGGTTTGCATGCAGATCCACAGAGGTTGTTGCACACCTATAATGATTAGTCATCTTTGCCAGACTTTGCTTGCTTTGGAACAGGATTCAAATATGCCTCACTCACACTCTTCAATAGAAACTGTGATGAGTGGATGTGAAACAGAAGACATAGCCCAGGGATCACTGCAGTGGCTAAGCTTGTCACTAGCATACAGAAGTGACCTAAGGTCTGGAAAGTGCCAGCACACTCTGGCAAAGATAACAGATGCATTCATGAAGAAAGCAGAGTACCCACCTATGAAATAATTGAGGTCACATGTATGTATATGGCTTTGCCCCACAGCTACCTTACATGTGTAATGCACATACAGTTGTCATTGTGATATGTCATACACTAAAAAAATCAAAACCCACTCCACATTGACCAACAGTGTCACAACCTGGAACACACACAGTCAGCAAGTGCGAGATTCAAACTCCTTCCTAAGTACATTATGATACTACAGCAGTATGCATTTACACAACGTGCTATACACATTGCTGGGATTTCACCTTTCCACAGGTATATTTGTAGGATGGTGACATCATCAGACTTGTCAAAGATGAGTATACCACTTTTAAGGGGTGTGAGTATTCTCCAAAATGGTTGTTCCTCCCCAGGGAGACACACACACTCACAGTTGGCAAATGCAGGATTCAAACCCTTACCTAACTACATTATGATACTACAGCAGTACGCATTTACACGATGCACTATACACATTACTGGGATTTCTCCTTTCCACAGGTATATTTGTAGGATGGTGACATCATGAGACTTGACAAAGATGAGTATACCACTTTTAAGGGGTGTGAGTATTCTCCAAAAAGGTTGCTCCTTCCCAGGGCAACACACACACACACACAATTGGCAAGTGGAGGATGCAAACCCCTACCTAACTACATTATGATACTACAGCAGTATGCATTTACACAACGCACTA
This sequence comes from Protopterus annectens, assembly GCF_019279795.1. Lineage (NCBI taxonomy): Eukaryota > Metazoa > Chordata > Ceratodontiformes > Protopteridae > Protopterus > Protopterus annectens. The sequence goes on from NC_056731.1 coordinate 847,841,058, forward strand.
TACACATTACTGAGATTTCTTCTTTCCACAGGTATATTTGTAGGATGGTGACATCATCAGACTTGACAAAGATGAGTATACCACTTTTAAGGGGTGTGAGTATTCTCCAAAAAGGTTGCTCCTTCCCAGGGCAACACACACACACACACACAGCTGGCAAGTGTGGCATTCTTAATCCAAACTAAGTACGTCTTTACACTTCAACAAGCAATATGGAGTTACAGGGTGCAATACAGACATTACTTGCTGACAGTTTGCCCAAAGGTTTTTTTCACATTTGCTAACCTCAGCAGGCTTATCATACTAGGTGTATTGCGAGTGTATTATATGCATAGGCCATGACATGTATGGGTTGATGCACCACATGCTGGCACACACAGGGTCAAACTGGTGGCTAAGCTCTGTCAACCCAATACTGGACAATACAGTCAGGAGGAGTCGGGTCATATAACCACAACACCAACTGTCTCGCATAGACCTACAATATAAGCACCAGCAAAACACACACACAAATACACATTACCATACACGGAGAATACAAATATCAATCTGAAAAAGAGAGAGTGTCCCCCTAAGCAGACAAGCAAGCAACATGCACCTCCAAGCACATGCCAGAAAACACATAATACACCATAGCAGTGTGCCTCACAACAGGCCCTAAGGCAAAACAACATACCCAACACACTAGTAATAGGTGACTTCATAGTGAGACACACATATGTTCCACTCACTTGGCTGGACAAGGGGAAGGTTACTGTTAGTTGTCTGTCAGGTGCTATGATCCACCACATAACACAAGCACTTACATCACTCCAGAACAGGTATATATATGACGTGTTCTTTGTACATGTCAATGTGAATGATCTGAGACATACCTCCCAGGACAACATGACAAGAGATATATAGTAGCGCTATGATCATGTAGCCCAGGCTGATATGACCCTGACCTTGAGTAGCATCTTACCTTCACCTACATGATACTGCACTATAACAGAAAGACGATAAACTTCAACAATTGGCTGAGCTTCTGGTGTCATTCAAAGGGGATCCAGTCTCTGTCTGCCTGTGATGACATGATAGACAAGTCTCATTGCTTCGCTCCAGATGGTTTGCACCTGTCACCCCTAGGCTTCTGAATACTGGCCAAGGCTCTTGCTGTCCCCATATTACCTTTTTTTAGGCAAGGCTCAAAGGTTCATAGGTAGGTACTAGGCTATCGGCCCTGGGGCCTATACAAACCCAGCCAAAAAGGTACCCTGGCTTTTGCCACCCAAGAAATTTATTTTCCTGTGCCACTGTCAAGCAGAGACACAGAAGTGATCCCCGGGGTGAATTTCCTATTTCCCATCCAACCATCAAGATTTTTCTTAAAGAGTGCTAATGAGGAGCTTTGTTTGATATAGATAGGTAGTTTATTCCCGGAGTATGGGAAGTCTCTGGGACAGGAATCTATCCCTCTGGCATGTTCTGTTTATTGTGGTGACAAGGTTTAGGTCCCTAGAGCGTGTAGGATCATAGGTTCATAGGTAGGTACTAGGCTATCCGCCCAAGGGAATTTATAAGCCTAGCCAGAATGTGTTGGCTTTTGCCTCCCTTTTAAATTAGTTTCTTGAGCCTCTGTCTAGCAGAGCCACTGAAGTGATCCCAGGGGTAAATTTACGATTTCCCATCCACTCGTCAAGATTCCTCTTGAGGAGAGTCAGCGAGGGGCTCTGCCTAACATAAACTGGGATTCTATTCCAGAGCGAGGGAAGTCTTTGAGACAGGAATCTATCCCTCCAGAACGTCCTGTTTATTGCTGTGCTGAGGTTTAATTCACTGGAGCGTATGGCTCTAAGAGATTTGGTTTTCTTGAGGTGGAGCATGTCCATTAATTCCGGGTTGGACATGGCTTTATACGTCAGGCATAAATCACCTCTGAGCAGGCAGTAAGCAACCGAGTAGAGCTGGAGTTTCTTTAGTCGAGCTGCATAGGGCATCTCTTTGAGGTCCATGATCTTTGTGGTGAGGTACTTCTGTGGTCTTTCCAGCTGTTGCATGTGCCGATTAAGGTACATACCAAATGGGGCATTGTACTCTATTATGGGCCTAATGAGTGAGGCACAATGACCTTTCTTGATCTAGAGGTGAACCCTTTTGTGATTAGGTAGGCTACATAGAAGGAATTTCTAACCACTTTGGCAATGTGATTATCAAAGGAGAGGTTACTATTTACCTGGGTCCCCAGGTCCCTAATTACATTTTTCGTACCTAGTGGATTACCGCCTATGTGGTAATTCGTGGGCACTTTGTTTTTCCAAAGGGGATGACTATGCATTTTTTGGCATTCAGCTTGAGGCCATGGTTTTGACACCAGGTATCTGTCTCTGTAAGACCCTTCTGGAGGATGTCTGTGTCAGCCGGAGAGTTGATTATGGCCCCCAGTCTGCAGTCATCTGCAAACTTGGTCAGCCATAGTCCTCCTGTGCTTGCCTGTACCTCAGAGAAGAATATACCGAACAGGAGGGGTCCCAGGACCGAGCCCTGTGGGATGCCACTTGTGACTGGTTTAGAGTCGGACATGGCACCCACAACTCTGACCATGTGTCTTCTATCCGTGAGCCAGTTGGCCATCCATCTCAAGACACAGGGGTTAATGTTCTAGCTGGTAAGCTTGTCTATGATGCCAGAGTGGGGAATGGTGTTGATGGGCTTAGAGAGGTCCAGGTAGGCTGTGTGGACTACCTTCTCTTCATCTATGGCCTTGGTAACTGTTTCAAAGAAGTCAACTAGGTTTAGGAGGCAGGATCTACCTTTAACAAAGCCGAATTGGGTAGGGTCCAGTGTCTGGAGGTTGTCAATGTCTCTGTTTATGAGTTCCATAATAATTCGCTCCATAGCTTTGCAGACCAGGCTGGTCAGGCTTATAGGGCGATAGTTCCCAGGTTCTGTTGTGGCACCACCTTTGTGGAGCAGGATGACTGTTGCTGCATGCCATTCTTTGGGTACATAGCCTGTGGTAAGGCTGAGTCTGAACAGTGAATTTAGGTGAGGGTTTAGTTCCTTTTGGAGCTCATGTAAGACGCAGCCTGGGACACCATCCGGTCCCACATATGCTGTGTTTTTAGCTTTGGAGAGGGCTGTTTTACCTGCATGTCCATGATGTCTGGGGTTCTGCATTCTTCTGGGATGGATACGGGCCCTTTTAGGGGTGGGGGGAGTGAAGTTTGCACTGAACTTGTCCGCCAGGATGTTGGCAATGTCAGTTGGTTCAATGTATTTTTTGCCATTTTGCAGTAGCTCAGAGCATATCTGAGAGTTGCCACCTAAATTTTTGATATAGCTAAAGAAGGCTTTGTGGTTATCTTTAGATTCCTTGGCAATTTTTCTTTCGAAACTGGCCTTGGATGATTTTATGAGTGATCATAGTTTCTTGCTAATACTGATCAGTGATGCCTTTCCTTTTTGGAATTTTGTTCTGTCATGTAGTAGTTTCCTGCTTCTGTTGTACAACTTATTTATGGCTGGGGACCACCAGACTGGTTTCCTCTATTTGGAGGAGTGAGTCTTGGTTTTACTTGGGATGGCTCAATCCATGCATCCCTGTAGATGCTCATATAATGCACTTGTAAAGGATTCTGTGGATTGGATAGCACTATCCTTTAGCAAGGGGGCTTTGAAACGTTCCACTTCAGTCTTGAGAAGTGTGAAGTTTGCTTTTGAAAAATTTTTCACAGTGGTTTCCTTGACTGGGGGTGGGGTCGGGGTGTGGATGTCCAGTGTGATTACTTTATGATCTGATCTTACCAGCGAGGGGTTTACCTCTGGTGTGGAACACTGATCCCCCATATTGGTGATGAGCAGGTCCAGTATGTTGCCACCTATAGTGGGCTTTGTGACCAGCTGTTCCAGGGCATTTGAGTTTATAAACTCTAGGAAGCATTAGGCAAAGGAGTTTGTACTTGAGTAATTCTCCCAGTCAATGTTTGGGTAGTTGAAATCTCCTAATATCAGGGTGTTTGGTAGGACCTTTATATTTACCAGTGTTCTCAGGAATGCTGAGTGAGGGTCCTGAGATAAGGTAAGGTGATCTGTAGCAGGCTATGATCTGATTAGCAGATTTGCCCACTGTTAGTTGCACTTGGATGGTCTCCGAGGCCTCGGGCTGTGCCACTAACCTCGAGGTGTGGGTATATGTTATGAAAATGGATACACCCCTTCCTTTTGTATTTCAGTCTGGGTTTTGGGGCCGAAGCTCAGAAGGATTGGGATTTCTTTAAGTGGAGCATGTCCAACAGCTCTGTGTTTGACATAGCTTTGTATGTTAGGCAGAGATCACCTCTGAGTAGGCGATATGCGACAGAGTAAAGCTGGAGTGTTTTAAGACGGTCTGTGTAGGGCATGTATTTGAGGCTGGGCGTTGTACTCTATAATGGATCCAATGAGTGATGAGTAGAAGGGAACAATGACCTCTTTTTTTCTGCATGAGAAACCTTTTGTGATGAGGTGTGCCACGTAGAAGGATTTCCTGACTACTGTGGCAACGTGATTATCAAAGGAGAGACTACTGTTCACCTGTGTCCCAAGGTCTCTTATCACACTTTCGGTGTTAATTATACTACCGCCTATGTTGTAGTTCATGGGTACAGAGTTTTTACCAAAGGGGATGACAATGCACTTTTTGGCATTGAGCTTGAAGCTATGGCTTTGACACCAGGCATCTGTCTCAGTGAGGCCCTTTTATAGGATGTCCACATCGTTAGTAGTTTAGATTATGGCTCCTAGTTTGCAGTCATCTGGAAACTTCATTAGCCAAAGACCTTCTGTGTTAGCCTGTACTTCAGGGAAGTAGATACCAAACAGGACAGGACACAGGACTGAACCCTGTGGTACTCCACTTGTCATTGGTCTGAAGTCGGATTTGGAGTCTGCTACTTTCACAGTGTGGGTTCTGTCAGTGAGCCAGTTGGCAACCCATCTTGTGACATAGGGGTTTATACCTAGTTTAGTGAGTTTATCTATAATTCCAGAGTAGGGGATGGTGTCAAAAGCCTTGGCAAGATCTAGATAGGCTGTGTGAACCACCTTACCCTTGTCTATGGCTTTGGTGACTGCTTCAAAGAAGTCTATCAGGTTTAGGAGACATGATCTGCCTTTTACAAACCTGAACTGGTTGTGGTCCAGAGTTTGGAGATTACCAATGTCTTTGTTTATAAGTTCCATGATGATACGTTCCATGCCTTTGCAGACCAGGCTCATCAGGCTAATGGGGCGCTAGTTCCTGGGGTCCGTGGTGGTTCCCCCCTTGTGTAGTGGGATAACCGTTGCTGTGCGCCATTCAGCAGGCACAAAGCCTGATGTGAGGCTGTGATTGAACATGGTACTTAAGTGTGGTGCCAGCTCGTTCTGTAGTTCATGTAGAATGCAGCCTGGGATGTTGTCTGGTCCCATGGATGCTGTGTTCCTGGCTTTGGAGAGTGTGGTTTTTACATGTGTAGCCGTGATGACAGCAACTTTGCATTCTTCCAGTGTAGAGATGGGCTCTTTCATGGGTGAGAGGGGGGTAAAGTTAGCACTGATCCTATCTGCCAGGATGTTGGCAATATCAGTTGAGTCTGTATATTTAGTGCCATTGTGCTGTAACTCAGAGCAGATCTGAGTGTTGCCATTGAGATTCTTGACATAGCTATAGAATGCTTTGTGGTTGTCTTTAGAATCAGTGGCAATTTTGTTTTTGTAACTAGCTTTGGAGGATTTTATCAGGGATTGCAGCTTCTTACTGAGGCTGACCAGGAAGCTCCTCCACTCATGGGATTTTACCCTCTTTTGCAACAGTTTCTTCCTTCTGTTGTACAGTTTGTTTATGGCAGGGGACCACCAGACTGGCTTCCTTTTCTTGGAGGATAGCGTCTTGGTTCTATTTGGGATAGCACAATCCATGCACTCATGTAAGTGCTTATAAAGTGCAATTGTGTAGGATTCAGTAGTCATAACTATATTGTCCATCTGCATGGGTGTCCTGAAGTTCACCACTTCTGTCTTAAGAAGCATGAAGTTGGCATTGGAGAATTTTTTTAACATGGTTTCCTGAATGGGGGGTGGGGGGCAGAATGTGGATATGTGGAGTAATTAGCTTATGGTCAGATCGGACCAATGAGGCGTTGACTTCAGGTGTGGAACACCGGTCACTCAGGACAAACCAAACCCAGTAACCAACACAAATAACCACAACGTGAGCTAAATGCTACTCATTGCCAGAAGTCTCAGCCACCTAATGCACACACTCGAGGCACTTCTCAGTATGGAGAATACTGATATCTGTGCAGTAACAGAAACCTAGTTCAAGGCTCCAGACAGCACACCAGCACTACCAGGATACTACTCATTCCATACCTTCCAGCATCAGAACCTGAATCATAGCACATAGGGTGGGGATATATCCATATTCATCAAGGATACCTACACCTCTCTCTACATCCTCTCTACAGGATATGTACCCATAGAATGTTGCACAGCAACGTTCTTCCCACTCCGCAGGGGTGGGGCCACAAAAATCCTTTGGCATTCATGCTCTATGAGCCTGATGAGTCTGATCTGCAAGGCAATGGAGCCAATCATAATGGAAGTCAACAATAAAGACATTGGGAACCTTCACACAGTTGAGCACACCCAGTCTGGCTTCATCAAATGCAGATCACGCCTCCTGAACTGGGTGGATTTCTTTGAGACAGTTACCCAGACTACAGATGATTGAAATGAGCTCCACACAGCCTACCTATACCTCGCTAAGGCCTTTGACACCATTCCCCAGTCAGGTATCATAGATGAACTCACCAACCTGGGCATGAATCCATACATCACAAGATAGCTAGTTCACCCAGGCTAACACTGTGCTGAAAAGCAAATACATTGTCTGTGCAATCCAGTAATAAAAGTTCTGTTAAAATCCAGAATTTAATGAAAAGAATAAAATAAAACAAAATAAGAACAAAAATAATAAAAATTAAGTCCCTTGTCCAACGATAAGCGCTTTTGAATAGTTCTTCTTCAGATACGATCTGAAGAACTATTTGAAAGCGGTTATCGTTGGACAAGGGACTTAATTTTTATTATTTTTGTTCTTATTTTGTTTTATTTTATTCAACAGAACTTTTATTACTGGATTGCACAGACAATTTATTTGCTTTTCAGCACAGTGTTAGCCTGGGTGAACTAGCTGTCTTTTGGTTTGTGGATTATTTATTGGACAGTTCTCCGCAGCAAAAGGGAATATCTTTTCATTTTTTGATACATCACAAGATGGATTGCAAACTGGCTCACAGATAGATCCCACAAATTAAGAGTTGCTGGCTACATGTCAGAATCTACACTGGTAACAACTGGTGTCCCCCAGGGTTCAGTCCTGGGGTTCCCTCCTGTTTGCTATAGACTTCTCAAAAGTACATGCCAACACAGGAGGGTTGTGGTTGACTAAGTTTGCTGGGAACTGTAAAGTGTTTGCTATTATAGATTCCCTGGATGACACAAATATTCTCCAGAAGGGACTCTATGAGACAGATGTGTGGTGTCAGAATCATGGCCTCAAGCTCAATGTGAAAGAATGCCTAGTAATTCCCTTTGGTGAAAACAAAGTACCCACAAACTACCACATAGGTGTTACCTCCTAAAAACTGACAATGCAATAAGGGATCTGGGGGCACAAGTAGATAGTCATCTTTCCTTTGACAACCATGTTGCCAAAGTGATTAGGAAATCCTATGTGGCCCACCTAATCAACAAAGGGTTTGCATCAGGATCAAAAGAGGTAGTGGTGGCTCTCTACTCTTAAGTCATCAGACCCATCATTGAGTACAATGCATCATTTTGGATGTACTCGACTAAGCATATCCAGCAGCTGTAGAGACCATAGAGGTACCTCACCAAGAGGATTACTGGCCTCCAACAGTTGTGTTTTGCAACACAACTGGTAAAACTAAATCTGTTCTCTGTTGCGTACCGCCTACTCAGAGGCACACTCTGCCTAACATATGGAGCCATGTCCAACACATAACTGTTGAACATGCTCCATCTACGGATAATAAAATTGAGTCGCACTACACACTCCAGGGATATGAACCTCATCACAATATGCTGGTGGGATAGAGTACCATCCCAGACACTTGCCTTACTGTGGAACAGAGTCCCAATGTACATCAGACAGAGCCCCTTGCTGACACTCTTCAATAGGAACCTTGATGAGTGGATGGGAAACAGACATTTCACACCAGGCATCACATCAGCAGCCCCACTAGAAAGGGGCTTAAGGTACTAACTATTAGAACTAGGGCTTAGGAGACTACCCAATGGGGTGGTGAAAGCTGCACAACTTGCCTAGGCTAATGTATGCCTTTGTGAAGATAGTTTACTACATACCTATGAACCTATGTGACAGGTACATGTCTACAGATAGTAGATGTGTACTTCATTGTACAGTCATGTTATACAGCAGGCACATGGTCCACATGCACTGTAATGCTTACAGATACTGGTGGCTGTTATGTACAGTGGGTGAGATGTGCACCTCATGTCTTTTGTGCCATTGGGATGTGTGCTGGGTGGGACAGTCCTGGATGGCTCCCTGTCATGGTCACCCTCTTACACACATTTCTGCCCATCCATCTTTGGCTTATTATACTGTGTTCCCCCTACATATATATAGGTACATAGGTAGGTAATAGGCTATCTGCCTGAAGGCATATATTAGTATGGCCAGAGTGTTCTGCTATCACCACACATGGGGTTAGTTCCCTAGGCCTCTGTGTAGTAGAGCTGATGAAGTGATCCATGGTGTGACAGTTCAGTTTCACATACACTCATCAAGGCTCCTCTGGAAGAGTGTCAGTGAGGGACTCAGCTTAATGTAGGTTGGGAGCCTGTTCCAAAGCAAGGAAAGTCTGTGAGTTAGTAGTGTATCCCTCCAACATGTTCTATTTATTGTTGTGATGATGATATCCCTAGAGCATGTGGCACAGTGAGCTTGGGTTTACTTCAGATAGAGCATGTACATCAGTTTTGCATTGGACATGGACCTGTCTGTTGGGCAGAGATTGCCTGAGTAGACAGTATGCAACAGGGTACAGATTGAGTTAACTTCAGTCTTGTTGCATGGGGCAACTGTCTGAGGCCAGTAATCCTCTTGTTGAGGTACTTCAGTGGTCTTTCCAGCTGCTGAAGGTGCCTAGTCAGATTCATCGCAAGTGTGCCGTGATACTCTCTGATGGGTCTGATGACTGATGAGTAATGGGAACCTCCTTTGACCTACATGCAAAGACCTTGGCAATTTGTGGGAACACATAGCATGATTTTCTAACCACTTTGTGAATGTGTTTCTGGAAGTAGAGATGACTATCCACATGTGTCCATAGATCCCTTATTATTACTTCCATATTTAGGGTGTTGGCACCTATGTGGTATTTGTATGACTGTAGCTCGAGGCCATAATTTTGACACCACATCTGTCTGACTGAGACCCTTTTTAAGGATGTTTCTGTTGTCCCAAACATCGATTATGACAACCTTTTTGCAGTCATCCACAAACTTTTCTAACCATAGCCCTTGTGTGTTTCACTGTATTTCTAAAAAGTTTACACCAGACAGGAGGGGTCCCAGGACTGAGCCATGGGAGACAGCAGTTGTTACCAGCTTACAGGGAGACCACAATTCTTACCTTGTGGGATCTATCTGTGCCCCAGTTGGCAATCCATCAGATGACATACGTGTTTATGCACAGGTTGTTGATTTTGTGGATACATGTGTGTGGGATGTTGAAAAAGGGCTTTTCAAGGTCTATGTAGACCGTGTGTAGCTCATTTCATTGATGTATGTCCTGGGTAACTGCCTTGAAAACTGTCTAGCAGGTTTAGGATCCATGATCTGCCCCTGACCAAACCAAAATGGGTAGGGTTGGGTGTTTGTAGGCTCCCAATAGCTCTGTTTGTGAGTTCCATAATGATGGACTCCATGGCCTTGCAGATTAGGCTTATTAGGCTTATAAGACTATAGTTCCCATGGTCTGCTGTGCACCAACACTTGTGGAGTGTGCCAAACGTTACTGTAACCCATTCAACAGTTTCATATCCTGTACAGAGGGTGAGTCTCAACAGACTGTTCAGGTGCAGGGTCTGTTTGTTTTGGAGTTCACATATGACACAGCCAGGGAAACCATGTCATCCTATAAATGGCATGTTTTTAGGTTTGGATAGAGCTGTTTAACCATTGTATATGTGATTTCTGGGTTTTCACAATCTCCAGGTATGGTAATGGGCCCTTTTGTCAGTTGGGGGGGGGGGGGGGGTAAATATGTATGAACCTGTCTGACAAGATGTTGGCAATGTCAGTCATGTGCATGTATTCATTTACACTTTGCACTGACTCAGAACATATATGAGTTTACATTGATATTTATGATATAGCGAAAGAAAGCTTCATGGTTCTCTATGGACTCTTTGGCAATATTTTTGCCAGAACATGGCTTGGATAATGTTAGGAGTAGTCATTGTTTCTTGATGATACTGATCGGAGATTTATTGATCTTCTTTGGATTTTCACTTTCTTTGAACAACTTAAGTACTTGTAGTACATAGTTTGATTATGACAGGGGTCCAATATATTATATGGGTCTGTTTTCATATCACTGTGTGCGCAAGGCAGGATTGGTGAATAGTGACAAGTGTCTGGAGTAAGAACTGCAACTGCCAGATATGTGTGGCCCACTGCTGTACTCAGACATGGCCTAAGTTTGTGAGCATGCCCAGTATGACCTTTCAGTATGTTGTTGACTGAAATTTGCTTTGTTTGTTTATGTGTGAGCATGTCCAGTATGACCTTTCAGTATTTTGCTGACTGAAATTTACTAAATTTGTGTGTGAGCATGCCCACTATGTGTGCGAAAAATCAAGTTGGATTTTACTTCAGGGCTCACCTTTGTGTTGTACATCGACAGGAAGCACGCTGTGCCTGCAGGGCTTCCATGAGTCAATTTGCATAGACTTATCAACATTTCTACATACAGGGGGGACAGCTATTATTTGTAGATTTCTACCCGGGGGGCACACCTGATTGTTACTGTGGGTGTACATAGGATGAGGGGTACACCTGACACTTATACACATTTGCTAGGCCTGTACTGCTATGTCAGGTACTCCATTTCAATCTGTACTGTTGCCTATCGTACTGGCTTGAGGCATACCACTGTACTACAGACCTTAGCTTCCAATTACACACATATTAGTTTGTGACTTAATAGCTTACCCAACCCACATCACACTGCCTGGCCTGCTGTTATCTGTCTGCATAGGCCTGGGGGGAGGTTACTCATATACCTCTTCAGAGGGCATGATACAGCATTTGTTTGTGTTTGTCTACAATTGTCCTGCTGGCTGTGACTGTTAAGTATGTGACCCCCCCCCCAACTGGTATGTGTGAGTGACTTAAGTTGTGTCTGTGCCAGTGAAATGCTGTCATGGCTAAGTGGTTCAGTACTGTGACTATAGTGCACAGTATCCTGAGTTTGAGCCCTGTCACTGCTTTTTATTTTCCTGCTGGGCAGAGCTGACAGGATAAGGAACAGTAAAGCAGGTGTGAGCGTGTTTACTCGACTTTGCTCAACTTTGCCCAACATTGCTCAACATTGCCCAATGTTGCACTGGTTAGCGCGGTGTGCAGCTACGCACAATTGTATTTAAATATGCTCAATACTGGTAAAATGTGCTTAGCAGTGATTTATATTGCTTAAAATAGGGCACTCATGCAGGGCTGCCTATGTCAGATGCACATAGTACACTCCCTATACATGTTTGAAAACAGGTAGTGTCAAGTTAGGCATCCCTTTTACTGTATGTGTGAGTTCCCAGGCTTCCTACTGAGTCAGTGTATGTGCCATGCGTTGACTCTTTGCCAAGGCCAGGGCATACTGGGCGCGCCTCCTTCTGCCTACTGGGGCAGGCTCATGTTGTTCCTCTTCTGAGTCACGCTGTGCCTGTGCAGGCCTTGGCAATGGTGGGGGGCTGTTTGGCCCTGCCCCATGCTGTTCCTGCTGCAGCTGTTTCCACAGGATCATATTGTGTAACATGGCATACACCATAACAATTTGGGTACATGTAGTTGGTGAGTACTGCAAGGCTCCACCAGATGTGTCCAGGCACTGGAACCATGACTTGAGCATCCCAAACACACGCTCAATTATGTTTCCTGTTTGTACGTGTGCCTCATTATGGAGTTCTTGTTCAGGTGTGTGTGCATTTCTGATGGGTGTCATCAGCCATGGCTCCAGTGCATATCCAGCATCCCCCACTAGGTGACCATCAGGGATGTCCCCATTGGCAAATCTCTGGTACAGCTGCGTCAGATGCCAGATGTGGGAATCGTGATAGCTTCCAGGGCAGCCAGCACACACATTCATTATTATGCCCTGGGCATCACACACAACCTGGCAGTTGAAGGAGAGGAAGCCCTTGCGGTTGATGTAGACCCTATCCTGCTCACCGGGTGGTGCTTTGATGCATATGTGCGTGCAGTCTATTGCACCCACTACATCAGGGTATTCTGCTATTTGGTGAAAAAGACGCATATTGCTGGCCAATGCTTCACAGGAATTGGGGAAATATACATGGTCACCGACATGTGCTGACATGGCATCCAGGAACTGGTGGAGTACCCTGGATGCTGATGCCTGTGAAATCCCCATCATATCACCAGTTGGTCTTTGGAAGGTACCTGTAGCTAGTATTCTTATGCCAACACATACCTTGGTATCCACTGGGATGGATTCCTCTCTGTTGGTTCTGTGTGTGAGGTGTGGCCGGCACAGCTCAACAGTTTGCTGTAGGAGGTCTCTGTCTACCCTATAGCGCTCCAGATCATGTAGCCCATGGTAGGTTACCCTGGGTCTGTACACTCTTCTCCGTCTCCTCACTGTGGGTTGCTCAGCAGCATTCACAACATCACCACCCTCAGCACCTTGCACATGTTGGTTTATGATAGCAAGAGCAGCCCCTAACATTTTGTCTGACTTAAGCTTTTTAAGCTTCCCTGTTTGTATACTGCAGCATTGCAGAGTTCTTGGGAAAAAACAGGTGGGAATGCTGTTTGCAGAGTTTAAAGTGCTGGGCTGGTCTAGTCTGCTGTCTGTGTAATTGGCTGATTCTGATATATTTCACCTGGCAGCTCTACTAGTTCTCCTTGGTTAACTTCCTACTACGTCTTTTCCTTCCTTTTGCCTTTCTTTTTTTCGCCCGGGGCAGCGCCGCGCAAACAAGCACAAACACGCACACACGCGCGCACACAAGCACACATGAGCGCACACGCTGTGTACATGTTTGCAAGAAATTTCCGATCTTTAACAGTGTGCAACTTTGGTTTCAGGTTTTCAAATAGGACAACTGTAGGCACGCTTCTTGCAATCCTGAGAAACTCAGGACAAACACAAGCCACTGTGCTCCAATTAGCTTACAGCCTTTCTGACACACACCCTCATGATGTCACCTATATTCTACTCTACTACTCACCTACACCTACTCTTACATTCTTGGGGCATGGCTCACATGCTGGGGAAAATTGGGATTCACTATCCTTATCCTCATTTGCATAGGATTGCCTACAAATGCACGGTTACATCTCTCACACTGAGCTTCCCCCCCTTAGCAACCACTACTCAGTGGCCATGTTGTCTTCAGCCTGCCATTCACCTGCATGGCAGAATAAGCTTTTTAGTGAAAATGCCTATTTTTGGCTATTTTTTAATTATTTTCTTGTTTTTTAAAGCACCGCACGTTTGCACGGTGCTGCGCTATGTTTAAACATCGGAGATCGGGGGAAAAAAAAAGTTAGGTTTTTATATTTTTAAACATTTATAAATGCCAGTGGCCTTATATTTGGCCATTGGCATGCTTCCTCAACTGTATGTATCCTTTATTTGGAGCTGTCATAGCTCAGTTTAGCTGTTTGCAGAACGGTATTCCGTTACCAACGGAGTAGATTTCTGCAGATAACACTAATCTTCCATGGACAGGTTAGTGTTTCCTGGATTGCAGATTTACCTCATTTGCATAGCTTTCAGCAGCAAATGAGGTAATTTGCATACCATGACGCTGTCTGTGCAAGAGTAGCTTTAGCAGCTCTCGTGCATGCCCCTGCCGGCTGTTCCTGGATCGCATGGCAGACATATTGCCTGTTTGACGTCTTACACTACTCTACAGTTCCGTGCAAGCTTTCATAAATCTGACCCACCATGTTTTAATAAATAATACCTTAGTTATAAAGAAAGACAATGAGGTGCTTTGCAAAACATTTTCTCCTCTCAAGCAAAGATTGTTGGCACTCTGGAGCTTCAGACCCATTCATTGGCAATTTCTTAAGCTAAAGAAGTAAAGAATTTACAACTGCAAAATGATTCAGTCCCCACACTTGTGATGGCTACACAATCATCATCCAATACACTTGTGAAAGAATTATCTTTTTCGGAAGTGCTGCCGTCCTTAGATGTACAGGGTCTGTGTATTGTCTTATTAGAATTTCTTCTGTAAGAAATGTCTCAGTTTTGGTTCCTTGAACGTGAAAAGTAAATTAACTTGACATTTGCACAGTTATACTTGAAATTTATTTGAGACTTTAACCAGTACAGTCTTGGAGAGCCAACAAATATTCCTCACTGAATTCCTGTCTTTTGCACATTCTCATTGCAAGGCTACAATGAAGTTTGTGGAAATTACTGTTTCCAATCCCATGTCACTGACTATTAGCCGGCCCCCCATTCTCACCTTCTTTTATATCAGTTATATCTGAAGGTAGAGCAGCTGATACCATTTCTGGATTATTGTGCACTTCCATTACAACATGATGTGAGCAGTTCTTGTTTCTTCCACACAAAGCCGTTCTGTTATTCTTTACAACAACTAAAGATAAATGTTTTTTTTTTATTTTCATGGTATACTGTACACATTATTTAATCTTACACAGAAACACTCTCACCTGTGTAAGTTTTAACATTCACAGTATCAGTCATTAAGCATTTTTAGGGAACAGTGACAGATAAGGCTATTCCTGTTATTAATCCCAATGTGTGCATGTTCACCATTTAAAATAAAGGTAGGCAGATGTGAGCAGTTTCCTTTCTGATTACATATTGAAAACATTGGCAATTAAATTTATCTTCATATACTTTTTCTTATTTTATATATATTTAATATTTTGCTATCGCATCTTATTATTTTATATCCCTGATTTTTTTCTATAACTGTGGCATTTGGCCTCTGTACAGTTATATACTTGTGGGAGATTTTTTTCTGTTACATCGATAATAAAACATTTTACTTGTACAGACTTTGTCAGCATTTCTGCTTAATGCACAGCACCATCATGTCCTTTGTTTCCTCAACTGTTCTCCTTCGGTTCCCCACAATAATAAACATATTTAGAAATCAATGCGAATGCCATGATACTGATAAGATTGTCCCATAATTATTCTTCCAGATTTGCACCAAATTCACAGTTCATGTTACAGCTGAACTTGCTTTTCTGTCAGCTGTGCATTTATATACAGGGCTCAACACATCACACAAGTGAAGACTGCAGAGAAGAAGCGGAGGAAAGTATAAAGGCAGTTGCATGAGGCAATCACTCTGCGTGACAGCAGATCACGATTGTATTTCTTACACTGCATTATTAGTTCCCTCCCATTATCCTCCTGGTGCTGATTGTGTTTGCGTGGTTAGGCTTGCTCGGTCAGGTTGGCAGAATACTGTCTTGTAGTGTTGCTTCAGTGACATGAATAGTATATAAAGTTGCCACCAAGAGATAATGACTTCCTTAACTAGATTGTACACATGTCAGGGATCAACCAATGAAAGAGGCTGTGGCAGTATTTTTGTCATTTAGTAGCTGCTAATATCTGGTGTCCTCTGTATATAATGCATTGTTCATGGACAGTAAGGCTGCACACCATTGCTGCCTGGCAGTTTTATTTAAGGTAATAATCTAACAGAGGTGTATCTCCTCAGCTGGTGAATGTAGTGGAAGTGACAGTGGAGAATAAACTGCATGCCTGCACTACAGTTACAGTCTGGATGTAAATCTGCATATTATTTAATTTTTCATTCATTCTCCAGTAACTTGCTAAGCCTAATTCATGACTGTGGCAGAGCAAGGGGCTATTCCCAGCACTCACCCAAATGCAAGACAGAGGAACTAATCTTGAAAGGGACACCTGTCATTTGCAGGAGACACATATTCCTTCCTGCAGTATACCCACCTATGGCTAATATGAAGGAATGCCAGTTCACCTAGATCACATCTTTGGTCTTGAGAGACTTTGGGGTTAGCATAATGGTTAAGGTGTTTACCTTGCAGGTAAGAGAAATATACTTTTTGATAGTACCTGTCTGAGCTGTGACAAGGGTAGTGCTGTTAATTTAACTAGAATATTATTCCAGAAACTATAAACTCAGCTGTCATTTGATATAATGCCTTTTTTTCACCATTACATTTGCATTTTAATCCTGTCAATAAACGTGTGGATTGAGTATGCCCTTTATCAAGTCATTCAACTTTTTTGTGATTTCAGGTCAACCCTGAAACCAAGATATTTGTGTCACACTAAGCCAATCCTGTTTACAAAAATACAATTAATTTACTTGGTATGAACTCCAGCATACAAAATTCAAACTAGAGGACTGTTAACTCTTGAATGCATGATTACTGATACAGCAACATAGTCCTGACCCCCCCCCCCCCGAGTGTTTTAACTTTCAGTGGGGACATCTGTAAAATAAAAACTGACTGTGAAGAAAAGACTGCATGAAACAAGCCAGAAATTAGATGACAACAGAGAAATGAGTTAGGTAAGAACCACATTCTTTGCGAGCCTAGTTCTATGCTGATGTGTTTTCTCCTGAGATGTGTGTCTACATATAATGCAGACTGACCATTTGACACACAACTGTACCCATGCCTCATGTTAGAGTTTAGGTATCCTGTCTATTGCCACCAGATGGAGACCATGGTCCTGAGGAGATGAAGAGCTAGAGACATAGGACTTCTATTGAGGACTGCAGGGAAGTTAAAGAGGGGAAAAAGAGGTCAAAGGATGGAGGGGTGCACAGCAGAGTCAATAAAGTAGGAAACAAAAAAAAATAGGTATCTATGTGACCTGTCCCTGTAGGGGGTAGGCTACACAAAAGTATGGATGGAACCCTGCTTTCAAATGTATTTTGTATCCTTTTAATGTGCTTACTTCTGGTTCTAATTTTTAGAGTATTTGGTGGAAGAATCGAGTTTAAATCCTTGTCCAACCTTCTTCTGAACCAGTTTTTTTTAAACACAGTCTTATCATATTTCAACTTAAAAGGTTTACAGAGCTAAACCTTTACCTGCTGACACCCCCAATCATATAAAATACTTTAATAACTCATTTGATAAGTCCCATAAAGCATGTTAATAATAAAGTTAAAACTCAATAGGTACAGACATAAAACTGAAGAAGACACACAACCGACTGGCAGCGAGAAAATTGGATAATTATTGATGTGATGAGCCATAAGAAGCGAAGGTTGGCATTAATGTGGTTGAGGGGTCAGTACTAGAACCATTTCAGCTCCAGGTCTAAATTTTGTTTTTAGATAAAGAAGTAAACTGTATTAGCACATTTGCAGGTAAGATAAAACAGACAGAAAATGCTATGTGCACACCTAAACAGCATGTTCATTTTGTGTGTGTGTGTGTGTGTGTGTGTGTGTGTGTGTGTGTGTGTGTGTGTGTGTGTGTGTGTGTGTGTGTGTGTGTGTGTGTGTGCACATGCATGCGTGTTTTCCTGTGAGTGTGCATTTGTAATCAAGTAGCAGGACAGGATCTGTTTCATGTAAGCTCCAACTCTATATATTTATTTCATTTAAATATATACTATGCAACCAGGGTGACATACCAAACAAACCAGTGATGTGACTGAACCACATGAGTAGGGGCTATTTTTTTTTTTAAACAAGAAACATCTTTATTAAATTATCACGTATGAAATAGACAATCATACATTTATATAAGTGAAAACAAACCATATTGACATAATTTTAGTTGCAAACATTATACATTACAAACCATGTTGACATAATTTTAATTTTAAACATATATCACTTATGTTCTAGCCAGTCATTGTCAAATATTACATAGCTCATTCAAATACTACCTTCTTTTAAACCTCGTTCCTTCTCTGCATGTATTCTTCCCACAGTTCCCATTTTTTCTATGTATTTTACTCCTACTCTTTTCTAAAGATCTCAATTCAGTTGTTTCATCTCTGTTACTATATTCCCTACTTCTAGTACAGTTGGTTTAGACTTTGATTTCCATTTTCTAGTAATTGTTTTTTTTTTTTTGGCAGCCACCATAATTAGACTTAACAAGGCCTTACTATATCTAGGCAATTTCAATTTTGTATCATAGCTCAAAAAATTATTTCTTTAGTTATACCAATTTGCTCACCCAGTATCTCTGACAGAGTAGTCTGCAGGGAAACTTTAAAGTCTGCCAACTCATTACACTCAAAGAAAATATGTTCTCAGTTATTCTTTCTTACCCATCACACCTCCAACATTTGCTGTCTACCTGAGGAAAAACTACTTGGAGTCTACTTGGGGTATAAAAACACCTATGTAAACACTTCCATGCAAAAATCCTAAAACTTCTAGACTTTGTTGCATATTTGGGAAACATGTATATATCCCCCATTGTTTCTTTGTGAATTTCTTACCTAATCTTTCTTCCCAATCCTTTCTAACCTCCTGTGATTGATTTTTATAGTTGTCATGCAATATTTTGTGGGCTCTACTAATTATTCCTTTTTTAACAGCAGCTTCTGTTCTAGATTCTACTAAAAACTCTACCAGAGCTGGTTTTTCGCTTAGGATCTCCCTATTTCTTTCTCTTTGCCTATACTCTAATATCAATTCTTGATAAGGAAGTCAATCTCTAGCCTTCAGCCAGAACAAATTCTTTGGCCTCTTGCCATTCTGTTACCTTTCCCTCTCTAATTATTTGCTCTCTATACCTTAGTTCTTTTGTCAGTTTTCTCCAATAAATTACAGCCCCCTCTTGTCTATTGTCTGTATCCCTAATTGCAATCATCGCTATTGACAGAATCTCCTTTCTCCATTCCCGTGGTGGCTTAGTTCTTAGAATCCTTTCTGCTACTTTATGAATATAATATTCTGTACAGTTATTGTTATTCTTCTTAAGGATATGCATCCAAAATCCCAGTCTCTCTTTGTTTCTTGACCTCCTCCCTGTTTCATCATCATCCCTTTCTACTTTTAATTATAGAACTGATGTTGTTAATCTTCTTTCCATTCATCGCTGATGGGTTCAGTTCCAAGCCCACAGAACCGAGTCAGCCTAATACCAAGCTCACACCAGCCAAAAACTCTCAAGCTAAGCTTCTACCCACAGTACCCTTCTCCCTGTTACCTCAGATCTCGTTTGCCACGTAGCCATAAAACCAAGTTTCAACCGAGCTCTCAGCTAAGTGGAAACTTCTTGACATTTTGTGGAAAAATTTGTCTTTTTTCTTTTCATTTGTGACTTATATTCTTTAATCTGTATGTTTACAGTTAGATTTATACCTTTTTCACTCGTACTCTCTACCCGTTTGGTAATCTTTTAAGTACCATTGGTGGTACTGCCTTCTGTCTTTACCCTTGTGGTATTCCTTCTTTCCTTCCATTTTTTTCTGTCTAGTTGTGTGTTTTTGACTCTTTGGATAGATACTGTGTGCATTTAGATAGGTTTAGACATGGAGAAAGTAGGATTTACTTTTTTTCTCTGAAGACTTTTATTGTTGTGTTTAACTTTTCATGATGTCTGATAAGAAGGGTACATCAGGTTTCAAGCATTGTACTTCGTGTAATAGTAAACTTCCAAAGAGTGACTCTCATGACGATTGTGTTTATTGCTTAGGGGTGCCCCATCTTTTGGTGCACCCTCCCTGTGTGATTTGTCAAAGTTTCAGCCATCATACTCTGAACGAGCGCAAGAATAAGCTAATACTGAAGGGTCTACTTAAGTCGCCCTTTTCAGAGGCCTTTTCTGTGACAGAGGTCTCAACTCCTCCTAGGAAAGATAAGAAAAGGCCCCACTCAGTTCCCTCTTCACCTTTGGGTGACCAGGGTAAGTCTGTGAAACCTAAAGTGCAAAAACTTTCTTTGGAGCATAAATCTGTTTCGTCTGCACCGACCTCGTCTGCTCTAGGTACTATGACTGTTACTATATCGGTGCCAGCTTCAGCTCTGATACTGTCTTCAGCACTGATTATAGACCTCGCCTCACCTACTACGATCCCGGCACCGGGTGCCACTTCAGCACAGTGCTCGCCTTCGATGCCTACGTCTGCAATGATGATTAAACCTCCTGTATCAGCTCCGAGTGCCCCTTTGGCACCGAGCTCTTTACGGCCCTGACAAGAATGGATTTCACCTCGCTGCTTCCTGTCTCCGAACTTGAGACATCAGTGCTGCTAGATTCTACACCATGGACCCGATATTCTCCGTCCACAGATCGGTTTCTAGGCCAAGTGTATAGCCTGTTCCTAGATCGACCTGACTCCATTGGGAGTATCCACTAGATCTACCAGGAGCCTTTCCGAACTTGATGTGGTGCGACTTGTGGATCAGCTGTTGGCAGCCAGGGGGATACCCATGCCTTCCAGGATCCATCCTCCTGCAGGACTTGGGTTGACTTCTCCATAGACTCCATCCTATTCTCCTCCTTTGGCCATTCTGGTTCCAAAGACTTCTGCTCTGACGTCTTTTTGGAACCCCCATCTCGGTGCCTGTAGTGGACCTCACTGTGGCTCTGGGACTGTCCCTTTGGTCCTTAGTTCCTGCTGAACCAGTACTTCCTCAACCCTGTGATTGGGCTGCAGGCTCCTCGGTTTGTGGCATGGTTCTGAGTGTTTCTTTGGTTCCGTACTCGGTACCGGGAGCTTTATCTGCACCTATCCTGCTTGAAGCTGCATCCTCAGGAGTGGGTTCGGTGGAATGGAGTGTGACCCCAGTTCTGAGGTTGTCCTTCTCACTTCTGGGCTCCCAGCCCTCTTCAGGCAGACCTGCTTTCCATGTGATGGAGAGGGCACTTGATTCTGGAAGCATTCTGCCGATGTTGAAACCCCAGATTTCTTCCCCTGAGCTACAGCTGCCAAAGGCCACCTCCCCGGGCCACCGGGCAGGGAAGCCACAGGAACCCCTTGTACAAGATACCCACTCTTCTGAGTCCTCTTCAGAAGCCCCCACTGAGGAGCCCCTGTGGAAGAGATCATGCAAGTGGAAGCACATAGACTCGCCTGAGGAGTCTCTTACAGAGGACACAGATATCGATGACAGTGAAGGGTCCCCACAGTCAACCCCTGATGAGGTCACCTTCAGCGACATCCTTGAAATGCTGAAACAGAGGCGTGACTGGAAGCCCACCAATCCTTCTTCTGAGGAGTCTGTGTTCCTGCAGGCCTTCCATGCCTGGCCATCTACCTCTTGGCACACTTTACGAGGCTCCAAAGAGACTTGATCTCTGAACTCTCTGGAACACTTGCAGGACAGGTGACTGATGAGGTAAGGGACAAAGTTGCCTCACAGCTCACAATCCTGGAATCGATCTCCAACTCATCCATGAGGTTGCTTTCACACGCAACCAAGGGGGAAGCTAGAACTGTGGGTTCAGGCATAGTTATGAGACATCATGCCTGGATGCACATTTGTGACCCCCCCAGATCCCTTCAAGTCTTCCTTTCTGAATGTTCCTATCGAAGCATCTTCCCTGTTTGGCTCCAAGGTAAAGGACACTCTGGCCAGGTGTGAGCAGGATGGTAAGACCCTGTCTGCCATAGGTCTACATTTTTCCAACCCTCAACATTCCTTCTCCAGGAGCCAGAGGAGTGGGAAGATGTGGCACAAAAAATCTCAGGGTCCTTTCCGTGCCACACGTGGTGATGATACCCCCAGGGGCAGAGGGGGTAACAGTTCTGGAAGACACCCCTATCAAGGCAGAGGGGGTCCCCAAAACCAAGGCCCCAGAGACTCATTCTCTGGGCAGCCTTACCAGATCTCCTGAAGAGCGGCCTGATTGCTTTCCTCTGGAAGCAGTCAGGGGTTATTTCTCTCTGCGCCAAGCTCCCTGGCACTCTAATACGATCAATCATTGGGCGCAGAATATCATTACCAGAGGTTACACCATTCTCCTCATCTCGTATCCAAAACTTCCAATGAAACTTCCCGACATTTCACCCAGTCAGAGGGAAGAAGCAGCTTCAGAAATAAAAAAGCTGTATCAAAAAAGAGACATCTAACTAGTCCCACCAGACCAACGTGGATCTGGATTTTACTCAAGATTCTTTTTGGTGCCAGAAAAGACAGGGGACTGGAGACCCATTCTGGATCTCACCAGTTTGAACAAGTCGGCTGCCAAAATCAAATTCTGGATGGTCACGGTTCAGTCCATTCTCCCATTTCTAAGGGAGGGTGATTGGATGTGCTCAGTAGATCTCCAGAACGCATTATTACCACATCAAAATGGAAAACGATCTAGGAGTCTACTTCACTTCCGACTAGGAGCCAGTCATTACCAGTTTCATGCCCTGCTGTTCGGTCTCTCTACAGCCCCCAGAGTGTTCACAAAGTGCATGGCAGTGGTTATAGCTTACTTGAGGCTGCAAGGATTCTGGGTGTTTCCATATTTGAATGATTGGCTCCTCACCACCCCCACCAAGCATCTTCTGGTAACAGCTCTGCAATAGACCCTCTCACTGGCAGAAATTTTGTGGATAACTGTGCACTGGGAGAAATCCAACCTTACTCTGGCCCAGCAGATAGAATTCATCAGAGCAGTTTTCGACACCCAATCCTGTCTGGTGTCACTCCCAGCTCACAGACTCCAGAGGTTGAGGCTTCAGCTCTGGGTGATAATCTGTCAAAGCAAAGTCTCAGCGAGAGAGGTTCTACAGGTCCAAGGATCCATGGCGGCTTCCATACCAATAGTGCCTCTTGCGAAACTGCACATGCAAATTCACCAGTGGCCTCTTCTCTCTCAGTGGTTCCTGAACCATCATCCTCTATGTTTTCAGATTCAGATAACCAACTCTTGCAAGCAGGACCTTCTCTGGTGGATGAGGCCAGACATAGAACTTTGGAGCCGCCCATTCCAGTCCCCTCAGCCCAAGGCCATTGTGACCACGGATGCTTCCCTGATAGGATGGGGGGCCATTTTCAGGGAAAGAAGTCCAAGACACATGGTCCACATTGCAGGCCAACCTGCATATCAACGTTCTAGAACTGAGAGTGGTGCTGTTAGCATTGCAAGCATTCCAAATGGTTCTTCCTTCTGGAATGACTACAATTCAGTCAGACAATATGTCAGTAGTCTAGTGCATCAACAAGCAAGGAGGAACCAAGTCCTACCTCCTTTGTCAGGAAGCCATGAGAATATGGCAGTGGGTGATAGCTTCCAACCGCTTTCTGATAGCAATGCATACCCCAGGGAGCTCCAATGTGATTGCAGACAAGTTGAGCAGATGTATTCTCTTGCCCCACTAGTGGTCTCTCAATCCTGAAGTAGCTGCAGAAATTTTCACCCATTGGGGCCAGCCTTGCTGTGACCTCTTCGCCTCCCCATCCAACAGCAAATGCAGCAGCTATTTTGCCCTATTCCCCCCAAAGGGGGAGTCCTCGAAGAATGCTCTGATTCATGATTGGCCCATGGGACTTCTTTATGCCTATCCCCCCATTCCTCTGATTCCACAATTCATAAAGAAAGCTATTCGGTTGAAATGCAAAGTGATCCTCATAGCCCCCTTTTGGCCTTGACAAGTTTGGTTCCCCTTCCTTTGGCCTCATCTGTTATATCCACCGTGGATTCTGGGCCCTCTTCCAGACCTGATTTTTCACCCTCAAGGGATGAGTCACCTGAATCTGTCCAGTCTCAAGCTGACAGCTTGGTTTCTCCACTTCCGTTAGTTGCCAGGCAGGATGATCTCACCTCACCTGTTCATGACATTATTCTGGCCTCTCATAATCCATCAGAAGACTATATTGAGACAAATGGAAAAGATTCTCTATTTGGTCAAAGGAAAAGATGCTAGATCCGTATTCGGCTCCAGTCACAGTGGTCTTACAATATCTGTCTAAATTTTTTGAAGATGGTGCCGTAGCCTCTACCATACGAGTACATCTGGCGGCAATTTCAAATTACCATAATGGGCTGAATGGTACTCCTCTTATATCACTGCATTTATGTAAAACTTTTCTCAAAGGAGTTTCTCACATTAGACCTCCAGTCAGACAGCCCATAGAGCCATGGAACCTCATGTTAGTTCTCCAGTCTTTGACTCAAACCCCCCCCCCCATTGAACCCTCAGCGAAATGTGACCTCAAATTCTTGTCATGGAAATCTCACTTCTTGGTAGCCATCATATCAGCCAGATGAATTTCAAAGTTGCAGGCATTGTGCACCAAAATACCCTACCTAATCTTCCACAAGGATAGAGTATCACTCCGGACGAACCCATCCTTTCTCCCCAAAGTTGTTTCTGACTTTTCCATCAGTCAGTCTATTGACCTACCAGTATTTTTCCCAAATTTTTCTAATAAAGAAGAATACTGTCTACATTCCTTGGATGTACACAGGCAATTGAGTTTCTATTTAGACAAGACCAAAACAATACGTAAGACTGACCAACTTTTCATTTCCTTTTCTGGGCCTAGAATGGAAAATTCTGTCTCCAAGGTCACTCTATCAAAATGGCTAAGGGACTGCATACGTTATGCTTATTCATTTGCAAATGAACCTATGCCACAGAATATTAAAGCCAATTCCACTAGATTGATGGCAACTTCTGTAGCCTTCCATTCCAGGGCTTCTATGGCTGACATTTGCGCAGCAGCCACTTAGGCTAAACACTACACTTTTATCAATCATTACAAATTGGATGTGGTCTCCAGAGTGAGAGCTGCCTTCGGCTCAATGGTTCTCAGGAACATTCTTCCATAAGGGCCGCCCAAGGATCTCAAGGTAGCTGGGGATTCTGTCCCATCAGTGATGAATGGAAAGAAGATTAACAACATCAGATAAAAAAGTTATGTCTTACCATAATGTTCCATCTGTGTTGTTGTTCTTTCATTCATCACCTCCCACCCTCCTTCCCCTCTAAAGGCTCCTGGGGTTACTTTGGGTCCAAGTGGTGTCTTAGGGCATTTGCACAGAAATGGGCTCTGCTTTACTTGTATAACATGGGCAAACTCGATCTGAGGTAACATGGAGAAGGGCATTGTGGGTAGAAGCTTAGATCGAGAGTGTTTGGCTGGCGCAGGCTTAGTATTAGGCCGACTCGGCTCTGTGGGCTCAGAACCAAACCCATCAGTGATGAATGAAAGAAGATCAACAACACAGATGGAACATTATGGTAAGACATAACTTCTTTTTTCTGCTTGGACTATGTATAGGAGCCTTAACTGTGTAGCTCTGGAGTAGGGGTTACCTTTGGTAAACAGCCTACAATTCCAGAATTAAAATAAATAAAAAATAAATAAAGCAACAAACAAGATGACACATCATGATGACCAAAATGGAACTGGGGCTTCATGGATAATATTTAAATGGAAAAACTAAAGAAAAATAGTGTCTGTGCAAGCCAGGGCCATGACATAGAAGGATAAAGCTCTGACTGCATCCAAGGCAATCCAAGTTCAAATAGTAGCTCAGGAACTTGACGGCATTGACAGGGAGGATGGGTGGGCCCATTCTGGGCGGAGGAGGGAGGAGCAAAATCAGCCATGCATACAACCAGTATCCCCCTGAGGAGGGGCAGCAACACAGACAGGAGGCCTGCAGGTGGGTGTTAGGCTCACCAAGCTATTAGCTGGATGGTAGCTTTTATTGTGACTGTGCAGAATTATGCACTCACAAAGGGAGGGCACTGAAGGCTACAGCACTGACAAAGTTTGTTTGTTTGTACTCCCCACTGAAGAGGTGGGAATAAGACCATTCAAATGCAGTCTTTGCTGGGATGCCTGTGAGAGCACAAAGCACCCTCATGGCTGCCTAAATGACAGCCCTTCTCAGACAGCTCTTCCCTGGGCTCCAGGTGGAATCCCCTGGAGTGGAAGAACAAATGTACACAACCTAATAGGGGGAATGCTTGATGACTGTCAAGCCGAGGGCAGAAATTACTCAGCAGAAACAAACTGTGCTTATGTACAATGAGGAGAAGTCTATCACTGGTGACAGGACAGAAAACTGATATTGTGTGAGTTTAGGGACAGAAAACACTTCATGAAACCAAGTAAAGGGCTATTTTTGTGTTAACACTGATATTCAAAATATAAAATACAAAGGGATTGAGATGTTAATATTAAGACTACTAGAATGAAGATAAACAATTGCAATAAATC
Source organism: Protopterus annectens (assembly GCF_019279795.1). NCBI lineage: Eukaryota > Metazoa > Chordata > Ceratodontiformes > Protopteridae > Protopterus > Protopterus annectens. The sequence goes on from NC_056731.1 coordinate 847,867,490, forward strand.
AGTGAATTTATCTATGGAAACATAGTATTCAAGTAGATTTTATGAATACAAATAATCCTACCTAAAAGGAAGTAATGTGTAACAGGAATACAAAATTACTATCAAACACCATTACAAGTGAAGTATTTAAAGATAGTGTTTCAGCAGTATGTCAAGTATGAATGTGGGTAATACAGGGTTTACTCATGGGTGTGTGGTTTGGTCACAAGAAATTAATCATAGCCAGAGAAAGTTAAATGTGGGTAAACCTGCATTACCCAAACGCAGACGTAAGTGGCGTATTACTCTTAGTAAACTAGGCTGAGCTTGTAGACTTGGTATGAAAACTGTTAAGGATGGCTAATCACAAAAGCCAATTGTGAAGAATAAGCTAAACATGAAATTGACCGAACTTAGCAATAATTTCTACAGTTTTACACAGTTATGATGAATACACCAGGGCTGGTTTAATTGTAGCAACAAAAAAGCAATTGTATTTAACAAATAGTAAAACTGGGTATCTGTATTCGATTACTTTTAGAAGGCTAAGTTGACAAACAATTTGATTTTAGACGTTCCATAATGGTAGAAGTGGTTCACATCTTTTGCTTAGGTTTTAGGAGGAGTTTCATGATGTGATCTTAATATGGTAATGAACAGTTGTCCCGATATGTGTCTTCTGGTTCCTGTTGAATAAACTTTTAATAGACTAGTCCAAATATGGATTTTTGGTTGCTGTTGAGGAAATGTCTATACAATGTCCCAAAATGTAGCTTGCCTTGTTGTTTTGCAACACGCAGTATTTTACAATATTTTACTCTGTCCAGACTGTTGTGACTGCTGCTAACAGCCTCCAAGCAGGATACTGGTTACTGAGTTTTGTTTTGATACTAATTTAGACAGTTTCTTCAATTTGTGTTTTATCTGAACAGTTTAGTGTATGTTCTTGGAGAATTCAAATTTACACTTGGCCTTAGTTGAATTGCTACTAAGCTTGTTGGAGTAAGTGAAAATCTGCAACCTGCAACTAACAAATTAAAGTCAGTTTTGTTAAGCTACAGTGGACATTTTTATACTGTATCTGAAACTTGAATACTTTTATTTGTGAAGTATATTTCTGATTCAAATACAGTATTGCATGACATCCGGTATTTGATATATTTAACATTAAACAGCAATCAATTTGGCTCAGAGCTCCTCACATCTGTTTGGGGGTGGTGCCAACATGCTTTAGAGCAATAGTCACATGATCAGTTTTCTCATATTTCCTATAGTATATTATGGCCCTCTCTTCTCTGATTGTAATGCCAGACTTGTTTGTATAAATTGATATGTTTGTATATAACTATAATGCTTTCCTCATCTCCTTTTGTAAAATATGTTCTCATATTTAATATCTTTGATATATTGCTTTATGTTTCTTTTTTAGACTTTTATACTTTATATATGTTAATATTCTAGTCATATGTAATTCTTGTGGAGCTCTTCTCTCCGTGCCTCCGCTGAAAAAGGGCTTCGGCACAGTTTATTGCTTTATGTTTCTTTTTTATACTTTTATACTTTATATATGTTAATATTCTAGTCATATGTAATTCTTGTGGAGCTCTTCTCCTCAGGCCTCTGCTGAAAAAGGGCTTCGGCTCAGTTGGACTAACCTGGTCAACAAATGTCAAATAAAATGAATAAAGTAAATCAGCTATTGTTTAATAATTTTACTTAATGCACTCATAAATGATAAATACCATTTTGATATCAGCTTTTGTAGTACAGAGATAACTATTTGTGAATGCTGGAAATATCTAATATATAATTTGTATAGTAATAGAATGCTATATTGTTAAAAAACATTATACAAAACATAAAGCTTATCTCTCTATTTTTTGTTTTGTTTTGTTTTTAATCTTTGTGGTCCTTTTGCTATTGGGGCAGGTAATGCTGTATGACAATTTGTTAATAAGCTGTGAAAAATAATTTTCATACCTGCCAGTTCCACTAACATAGAGGGATAAAGCCCTGACTATGATCCATGTAACCCAAATCTGACTAGAGGCTTGGGCATCTGTTGTAATTGACATGGGGAGGATAGGACAGAAGCAGCTGAGTATTATCTTTCTCTTCAGGGGGAGTGATGGGTGCACATACCTGGGCACACTCTATCCAGCATATCCACTGATAAAGACCTAGTATACATGGAGATCTTAACTACAGGGAGCAGGGCACCAGTGCCCAAGAGTCCCAGAGTGGACAATACACAAGTCCATTGTACTTTTCCCTCAGACACTTAAGAGGCACAACAGGTATGGTATGGAAATCTGATACACTACCATACATATGAAAGTTTTTTTGCACACAGTCCATTTGGACACAGAAAATGAACTGGACATAAACCTACTGCTAGTGGAATGGACAGGCTAATTAGCAGACCAGGTGGGATGAGCTAGATAAGCAGAGGGGTCAGGCCAAAACTAAAATCAATTTTAAATTAAAAGATGTGAAATATAATAGAAATATTTTATTTTTAGGAAGAGCACAAGCATAAGCATGATGTAACAGGCATCTATCTGAAGCAACAAAACAGTTTTGGAACCTTATCTTTTAGAAAAAGGAACATCTGGGACACAATTATGAACAAGATGTCTTAAATCATGAAACACCTTTGATGCTCTCCACAACCTTTGTTCTTTGTAAGATATGAAAATAAACATTTTTTAATAATAGTGCTATGATCTACTTATATTTCTCCACAAATTATACATGAGATGCTAAGAATAAGAGCAAAAATGCAATGTGTTTAATTTATTAAAGCAAACATATGAAAAAATCCATTATATAAGATAGTAAAAAAGCAATGATGGTTAAGTGTAATGTCATCTAAAAATAATGATGAACAACACATTATAGGACCATCTTGTTATTTTACTTGATCGACTTTTCAGCATTACATTTAATCATTTCCAGTTTTTCAAACAGGCCTGGATCAAGAATAAATCTAAGGGCCTCAAACTAGTGCATTTAGAAAGTAAACAAAAATTAAAAGTATAATGCAAACTGGCTCACAGATAGAGTCAGCTACTTCCACACTGTGGGGTCTAAGTCATACTGCCAATTAGACACGAGTGGAGTCCCGGTTCAGTCCTGGCTCCTCTCCTGTTTGGTATCTACTTCTCTGAAGTCCAGGCTAACATGAAGGGACTCTATCTGACAAAGTTCACAGATGATTGCAAGTTAGGAGCTATTATTAACTCCCCAAGTGATGCTGACATCTTGCAGAATGGCCTCAATGTGACCAATGATTGGTGTCAGAACCATGGCCTATCTCAATGCCAAAAAATGTGTCGTCATCCACTTTGAGAAAAACTCATTTCCCGTGAATTACCACATTGATGGTAGTCCACACACACTGGACACAGAAGGTGTTATAAGAGATCTAGGAACACAGGTTGACAGCAACCTCTCTTTTGATCACCACATTGCCACTATGGTCAGAAAGTCCTATGTGGCACTTCTCATTACTAAGGGTTTTGCATCCAGGAAGAAAGAGGTCATTGTCTCCCTCTACTCTTCCCTCATTAGGCCAGTCATCGAGTACAATGCTCCATTTGGCATGTACCTCATTAGATACCTGCAACAACTGGAAAAGCTGCCAAAGTACCTCACAAAGAGGATCCTAGGCCTTAAACACTTGTCCTATATGGACGGACTCAAAAAACTCCAACTATTCTCTATCTCATATCATTTACTTAGAGCCAATCTCTGCTTGACTTATGAAGCCATGTCTGACCCAGCTCTGTTAGAAATGTTGCAGCTAAAGAAATCTCAATCCCTCCGCACCACACGCTCCAGAGACCTCAATCTCATTACCACAATTAACAAAACACGTTGGAGGGACAGGTTCATAACCCAGAGACTGCTCATGCTATGGAACAGACTTCCCATACATGTCAAACAGAAAATTCACCCCGGGATAACTCCACTGGCTCTACTCGACAGAGGCACTGGGTACTAAGGTCTGGTGGCACTATGCAAGGGTAATCCTATGGCTAGGCTTGTAAAGGCCCCAGGGCCATTAGCCTAGTACACACCTATGAACCTATGTATGTTTAACAGACAAAACAAAATACGGTATAAAACCTTCATATACATATCTGTAGTCCATCTATGACTGCAGTGATGCATACAAGAAGTTACAGATGACATTTATTTATTCATTTTATGCATTTATATAAGGCTTACTTTGCCTGTGCTGCCTACCAGTCATCAGCCGCCTTCTAGCCAACTGGACTGAGAGCTGGCCAAGGAATCGCAGGCATAGAGGTATTCCCATGAGGAAAATAACTTGCTGAGGAGGGCCAGGAAGGCAGGAAGTAGGTTTAGGAGGAGGGAGGGGAGGGGGTTTATGTAACTGTAGATGGGTAGGTAGAGGAAGAGGTTAAAAGCCACAGGTAGCCAGGCAAGACCTCTTTTCAACAGCAGAGCAAGACTGAGTAGAACAAAGACTAGGGCATCCTGAGCATTAAAAGGAAGCCTAACATGTGAAGCAGGACAAAGCAGAGCACAGATGGTAGTAGGCCAAAACTTACATACGGAGCAAGCAGGATTATTTGTTGTCGGAGGCTTATCTGTATTAGTCATAAAACCTTTGGAATTGTTTTGGGAGCTGTTGGCTGTTAGCATTCTCTCTCTCTCTCTATACATATATATATATATATATATATATATATATATATATATATGATTTGCCATCAAAATGTCAGAAATTATTTACTTGACCTTGGAAGGCCAAGAGCCACTTTTCAAAGTTGTCATAACTTCGCTTTTTAAATGTTTGAATCCACAAGAGTGAATGCTAGTGTGCATTCGCTCTTGTGGATTTGTTATTTTGAATGGAGATCGCACTACAGTGGTGATCGGGAAATTTACCCTTTCCTTCACTGTAGTATGATCTCGGAGTTTGTATATATAAGTAGCAGGGGGTGTGGGAGGTGCATTCATAGCACATAACCAGAAGTGTAGGTATTTTCGCTAAAGTTGACGTTCCTGAGTTGTCGACTTTCCCTAATTCCCCTCTTTCGGTTATGTGAAGGATCAGTTATTAGATTTTACGACATTTTAGGTCGCATACATGAACACTCGCACCAGTCAGTTGCGTGATTTTGATAGTAAGCATATATATATATATATATATATATATATATATATATATATATATATATATATGATCATAGGAAGTTACTAGGCTAATGGCCTTCGGGTCCTTACAAGCCTAGGCAAGTTCTTATCCTTATTTCCATGATCAGCACCTATTGCCCATGTCCAAGAGGGACACACGTGGAACCACTGGGGTGAATTTACGGCCACCAATCCAATCATCCAGATTGCATTTGAAGACAGCCAATGAGGTTCTTTGTTTGACATAAAGTGGGAGTCTGTTCCAAAGGTGTGGTAACCTCTGAGAGACAAATATGTCCCGCCAGTAGGTTTTATTAATGTCACATACCAGGTTAAGGTCTTCAGAGAGAGTAACCCATGTACCATTTGATTTATGGATATGCAGCATTTCCAGTAATGCAGGGTCAGAGATTGCCTTGTATACAAGGCAGAGATCACCTCTGAGTAGTCTGTATGAAACAGAATAAAGTGACAGTGATTTCAGATGATCTACATAGGACAGATGCTGAAGACCTTGAATTTTCCTTGTGAGGAATCTTTTGGTTTCTCCAAATTGCTGCAGGTGCTTAGAAAGGTACATACCAAAAGGGGCATTGTACTCAATTACTGGCCTGATGGGGGAAGAGTACGGGGAGGTTATAACTTCTTTTTTTCTGGAGGCAATGACCTTACTTATGAGATGAGCAATACAGAATGCCCTTCTTACCACTGTGGAGACATGGTGATCAAAGGTAAGCTTGCTGTCAGCCTGTGTGCCCAGGTCTCTCATCACTGAGTGCATACTTAAGGTGTTGCTATTGATGTGGTATTTAGCAGGAACATCACTTTTACCAAAATGAATGATAATAAATTTTTTTTGCATTGAGTGAAAGGCCATGACTTTGGCACCAATCATTTGTTTGTGTAAGACCCTCTTGTAGGATGTTGGCATCATTTGAAGATTCTATGACCGCTCCCAGTTTGCAGTCATCAGCAAACTTTGTCAGCCACAGACCTTTAGTTTTAGCTTGTATTTCAGAGAAATAGATTCCAAACAGTAGAGGTCCCAAGACTGATCCCTGTGGAACACCACTGGTTACAGGTCTGCTGTTGGAGGTGGATTTCCCTATTTTCACTATATGAGTTTTATCAGTGAGCCAGTTAGTGACCCATCTAATGATATAAGGGTCGATGCCTAGTTGGGTGAGTTTGTCAATGATGCCTGAGTGGGAATAGTGTCAAATGCCTTGGCTAACTCCAGGTAGGCTGTATGCCCAGTTTTCCCCTCGTCCAGTGCCTTGGTGACTGTCTTGAAGAAATCCACCAGGTTTAACAGGCATGATCTCTCTTTGACAAATCCAAACTGAGTGGGTCAATTGTTTGGAGATTACCTATATCTTTATCGATAAGGTCCATGATGATTTGCTCCATGGACTTGCAGATAAGGCTAGTCAGGCTAATAGGTCTATAGTTTCTTGGATCAGTGGAAGCACAACCTTTGTGCAAGGGAATAATGGTGGCTGTTTTCCATTCAGCTGGTATGAAGCCGGTGCTTAGACTATGACTGAAAAGAGTACCCGATGGTGTTGCTAATTCATGTTGGCGTCCATGTAGGATGCAGCCTGGGATGTTATCAGGTCCCATAGATGCTCTGTTTTTTGGCTTAGAGAGTGCATTTACGACTTGCACTTTAGAGATACAAGGTAGGAGACAGGTGGTGGGGATGTCATGGGGGACGTGTGACAGGGACAGGGGAGTGAATTTTTCACAAAACCTGTTTGCTAACAGGTTAGATATGTCCACAGTCTCAGTATATATGGTATCATTAACTACGAGTTCTGCACAAATCTGGGCTTTTCCTTTTAGGTTAAGGATGTAACTATAGAATGCCTTGTGGTTGTCCTTTGTTGAGGAATCTCATAGTTTGCTTTGGAGGACTTCACAAGAAGTCTTATTTGCTTGTTTAAGCTGAGGGGGGAGTGTTTCCAGTTTAGGATGGCTCACTCCCTCTTACTCTTAGACAGCAATTTCTTCTTATTGTAACGCTTGTTAATGGCAGTTGTCAACTAGGCAGGTTTGCTGTTCCTTGAGGAGCTTGTTTTAGTCCTATCAGGTACGGCCGAGTCAATGCAGTTATACAGATGTCTGTATAAAGCATTGTTGTAGAGCTTGGCACAGTTGCCAGTTCAAGCTGAGGGAGAAAGTGCAGTGAAGCAATTTATACCATCCTGTAAGAGGTTATAATCTGCTTTGGAGAAGTTTTTTAGTTTAGTTGGTGCCGTGTGGGGGGGGGGGGGTTAGGTGTGATAGTTACTTTAAATGAGACCAATTTCTGGTCTGATCTCACAGGACCTCACAGTGGGGGTGCTACTGTGGTCCCTCATATTGGTGAGTACCAGATCCAGGATGTTGGCACCCTTTGTGGGGGTGTCATCCAGCTGGTTCAGGGCACTGGAGTTAACGAAGTCGAGAAAGCTTTGGGCAAGTGAGTTTGAGCACAAGTAATTTACCAGTCAATGGATGGGTAATTAAAGTCACCCAAAATCATGGTCTTTGGATGTATCTTGATAGACTCAAGTAGATCCACATTGGCAGAGTGGGTGTCCTGATTCACAAAGGGGGTTCTGTAGCTGGCAATGACTTGAATAGGTGTCTTACCAGCAGTTAATTGCACCTGAAGTATCTCCAGGGAATCCTGCTGTCTAACCAATCTGGAGGTGTATTTATCTTTAATGAATATTGATACACCGCCTCCTCTAGTTTTCATGCCTTCAGTTTGAGGTCTGAATGTGTGGATGAAGGTGTAACTCATTATGGCTGGGGTGCTCTCAACAGCCTTAAACCAGGTCTCCATGACTACACAAATGTCTGTGTCTTCCAAAGTGAGGACAGCTTCCAGTGAGTGCAGTTTTGTGTTGAGACTCCTAGCATTTAGCAGCATAACCTTGAGGCTGTTTTTAGATGGAGTTTTTACGGTGAGAATTTTGTCCTTGAGACACTGCCTAAAAAAGGCACTATGGGGGTGGCAAGAGTTTTAGCCAGTAGCCAAAATCCCAGGTGTGACAGATGAAGACCATCTTTGGCAAAGCATCGAGGTTTGTCGATCATGTCATCCCAGGCTGACAGATAGTAGATCCCCTTAGAATGACACCAGAAGCTAAGCTAATTATTGAAGTCAATCATTTTCTTTTTGTATTGAGGCATCATCCTAGGTGATGGTAAAATGCTGCTTAAGGCTAGGGACATAACTGCCTGAGACACATAGTCCGAGAGCTCAGTCATGTCTCTCTTCATATAATCCAGAGAGGTACATCTCAAGTCATCCACACCAACATGGACTATGACAGAGTCATAACAGGACCTGTTGTTGAGACCTGAATGCATGTGTGATATGGCATATCCTGGCACCTGACACGCAGCTGACCATGACATTTTTCTTCTCCATCCTAGTGAAAGGTACATCAGTGTGTCTCACAATGGAATCACCTATGATAATATGTTTGATTTTGTGTTTTGCCTTAAGGGTTTGACCGGTGAGACACTGGTTCATGAGCTGTTATGTGTAATGTATTCTGCAGAGGGAGTATTATGTGTAGCATGCTTGTGTTTCTGTTTGGGATGTTTCTGGTGTTTAATTATGCTTCTGGTTAGGACCTCCACATATGTAGATATGTGTGATGTGGGTTTGGATGGAGTAGGAGGTGAGGTGTGCATGCTGACAACCTGCTCATGGTCATATGTACTGACTGGTGTGTGAGAGAGCACGGATTGAACATTCTTTATATAGTTGCATCTCTCACACATTGTATTTGTGTGGACTAGGAGTAGAGGGTATGTGTATTTGTGTGCATGTTTCAGTTTGGGCCCTGGTAGATTCTGACTGGGTATGCCAATATGAATTTCATTGGTTTAATTAACAGTTAACATAATGAGTTATGAGGTTGGTCTCATTTATTAGTTAATGTAGTGGTTACTGCTTAAGTTCCTTGAAGAGGTAGAGGTTTTTATAGTATATTGCTATGGGAAGCAGCAGCATTTCTAACTTAAATGAATCATACAGATGATTTCTTAACTTGGGGTGGCAATGAGGTGAGACTTTGACATGGCACAGTATGCATGGTTCTCAGCCACTGATATTATATGATTGTCGTGTTTGACTTAACATGATAAGATAGGGGCAATATTTAAAGTGAGCTGTATGTTAAGCCCAAGTTGTAGGCCTTTACATCTCTTTCAGATGTTTTAAGGTTGAATTGTGTCTCTTAGGCCTAGCAGGGCTGGGGATTTTGAGGGTTGCTGTGTACAGTAGTGCTGATGTAAACATGTTTTAACAAAGTTATAAGTGTATAGAGAGTTAACCAAATCTGTGACATTTTGGGCCTTGGCAGGTCTTCGCTTCCTTGGTCAAGGGCTTGAGCCCAGTAAGGCTGATGAATTTTGGGTTTTACAGTGTACAATAATGCTGTGTATGGTAATGCTGATGTAATCATGTTTTAACAGCGATATTAATGTATAGAGTGGTATCTAAATCTGTGGCAGTTTAAATCTTGCCAAACCTTTGATGGATTGCTTAGTGGCTTGAGACCAATAAGACTGGAGGATCGTGTGGGCTGCTGTGTGCAGCAATGCTGATTTAATCATGTTTTAATAAAGCTGTAAGTGTACAGAGTGTTAAGTAAATTGCCAGATCTTGGGCCTTGGCAGGATTTTCATCCTTACTCAATGGTTTGGGCCCACTACGGCTGATGGATTTCATGGGTAAGTGTGTACAATAATGCTAATGTGAACATGTTTTCAACAAAGTTATGAGTGTATACATTGTTAACTAAATCTGGGGTATTTGGGGCCTTGACAGGCTTTTTACTTCTTAGTTCATTTGTTTAAAGAGGATTAATCTTATGTGTTCTGGGCTCAGCAGGGCCTATGGATATTGGGGCTAGCTGCATAATTTATGTTAAAAAAATATATATGTATTGAGCGTTAGTTACAATCATGTGTATTCATGCCTTGGCCAGGCTGTCTCCTCCTTGGTCAGTGGGTAGGGGAGAATAAATGGTCTCAGGCCCAGTAGGGCTGGTGGATGATGGGTTGCTGTTTACAGTACTGTTGATGCGAATGGGTGTTTAGTAAGGTTATAATTGCATGAACATTATCTAAACATGTGTATCATGGACCTTTGGTCAGGTTGTTGCTCATTGCTGCATTGTTTAAAGGGGATAGTATATTTAGGGCCCAGTTCAGATGGTCAGTATCGGGGGGGGGGGGATTACTGTGTACAATAATGTTGACATAAACCTTTTGCTGTGTATAATAATGCTGGCGTAAGCCTTGCCTTATCAAGGTTATAAGAGGATAACAGATGTACTTACATTTTTATGTATTTCAGGCATCTGATCAGGCCTTTCTTCCATGCTTACTGGTTAAAATGAAGAATGACATCTAAGCCTAAGCAAAGCTTGGGGGGGGGGTGTTGTGTGAGACTCTGTACAATAATGCAGAGGAGAACCTAAGTCAGCAATGTTACAAGTGCGTTGGCCCTTATTTGAAATCCTGTTAGCCAATGGTTTGGTGACTCAGGCACAGTAAGGCTGGGGGGTGGTCTGTGAGCCTTGCATTGATTCATTGATCCTTTGGTCACAACCTATCAAGAGGGGCTGAGAGTAGAGAGAGAGAGAGAGAGATTGTTTTAACTTAAGAGACATCCATGAGTTAGGGAGAGTGTTAAGGATGCTAGGAATAACAGTCATTGGTGGGAAGCCATATATAATAATAAAATATAATTAAAAAAAAAAAATCCATGAACCATAAGACAATGAAGATTTCAGCAAGAATTTGAGAGACATCCACAGGAATTACTTAGCATGAAAGGAAGATAGTGGCTAGACAGGTTTTTCCATTGACAGACTCAACAGCAAGCCAGACAGAAGCATTGGAACCAGATGTAACAGTGACCATTGAGCTGACTGCTACAGGTACAGTAGAAGTGTAACTTCAGTGGGAAAACGGCATAGGAGGATGCCGGTAAGAATGATGCTGTTAATGCTGAATCTGCACATAGATGACAGTGGATACAAAAGTAGGAGGGACAAGAAAGGCAGTCATAAGAGACAGAGAAATGAAGTGGAAGACCTGAGCAGAATGGGGAGTGAGGTGGGAGGATATAGCAAGGGATGCTAAGGAAATAATAGGGGATACAGGGAACCAAGATGGAACAGACTTCAGGAAGGAACCGCCTAGAAGCAGTAGGAGAAATCCAAGGGGAATTGAGGCAAAGCTGAACCAGCTTGTGGATATGTTAATAATGGAGAGAAGAGGCCATATTGAGGTGCCTGTGACAGTATATTTGGAGGGTGTGTCACAAGGGATGGTGAATAATTCAGCTGGAGGAGGTGAAGGAGACCGAGCACAGACATGTCACCTGACTTACATATCTATATCTGAACCCATGGGGATACCTGTCAGAAAAGGTGGGGCAGCCTATAGAGAAAAGTGAATGCATGGACCTCTTCTCACTACTGAACAGACCCAAAGAAGAAGAGCAGAAGGGTAAAGAAAAAAGAGGCGGGACTAGGACATGGAGGTTAGACTCAGGTCCCTCATAAAAAGAACATGGTAGAATTGGCTAGTAGGTTTTGCAATCTATGCCAGTGTGATGACTGAATGAAACCTGTCCATACCTCACAACCTCTTAGTGCAAGAAATCCGGACATGGCGTTGGCCTAAAATAATGGGGAGATAAAGGCCCAAATATAGAGACAGCTTTTAAATATTGCTAGAATGACATGGTTTGTGTTTGCATGCATTTTCTGGAGGATATGAAGTCTGAAATTCAAATGCATGTCTTTATTTAGTGACTTCAATCCTCAGTGAATTACCAGCAAAACAGAAATTTTATGAGGAACAAACCAAATATATGAGGTGAAAATCTGAGAGTTATGAACCTCTTCATGGCAACTGTATTTGGTCATACTTTTACTGAATCATGAAAATGGCAGCCAGTCATCCTGGGAGTGAGTAGCTGGTGTCTGATGAGCAATTTAGAAGGTGCAAACATTTGCAGCTGGAGCTGCCATGGGGGAATGTGGACATGTCTGTCATATGGGAGATAGGTTATGGGGCAGGGGTTCAACACACTGAGTGTAGCTTTAATGTACAGCAGGTGTTTCCTGGACATGGCCAAGGGACTAGGGAACAATTTATGAGTGCAACAGGTGAGGAATCTTTTCTGTGCTATAGATACAACAAAGGGGAATGCACCTTTCCATCATGCAGATTCAATCATGAATGTCTAACATGTGGGGAGAGGCACCCCATCAAGGTCTGTAATAAAACAAGCAATGGGAAACAAGGTAGGGCAAACTGGGACAAAACAGGGAACCCTACCTACACCAAATACATTAGAAAAATGATACATTGTCTCAAAGCATACCCACATAAGGAGGCAGCAGCATTGCTGGAGAGAGGTTTTATGGAGGGGTTTGCAACTCCATTTAAAGGCTAGGGGACAGCTTTTGAGATGGAAAATTTGAAATCTGCTAGAGAGTGACCTGAGGTACTGAGAGAGAATATGAACAAAGAAGTATATTTGGGAAGGATAAAAGGCCCCAAAAATTATCACCATTTAAGGCACTGAAAGTGTGCCTCCAGGCTTGGTACCAAAAAAGATGGCTGGAAAATTTATGCTCTTTCACCATCTTTCATTTCCACTAGGTGCATCTGTTAATGATACACTGGTGGAAGTAGATACCACAGAACATTTGTCTCAATAGACATGGCCTTAAGCCTAGTAGCTGCACAATGGAGGGGAGCACTCATGGCAAAGGTAGATATTGAGGCAGCATTTCTGTTGCTGCCTATTATGGAAAAGGATCCGGAACTGCTGGATCTTAAAGTAGATGGGGAATACTACACTGACTGCTATATGCCAATGGGGTGTACAGTAGCGTATGCTATGTTTGAGATGTTTAACTAATTCTTAGAGTAGGTGGTGTGCAGAGGTCCACTGGGTGGAAAGCTTCACATTATTTAGATGACGTATTATTCACTTGACCTAGGGCATCAAAGTTGTGCGAGTTAGGACTCCAAAAATTTAAGAAAATAGCCAGGGATTTGGGGGTACCATTGGCAGAAGAAAAGAAAGAGAGAGAGGCCAACAACATGCTTGGTATTTTTGGGTACTGAAATAAACACTCTGGCTATGGAAGTTGAATTATCGAGAAACAAAGTCGACAAATTAGCAGAGGACATACAGACAGCCAGGGCAGCAAAGAAAATGACAGTGAAGCAACTCCAGGGCCTGCTTGGTCTTATGAACTTTGCTTGCAAGGTTATTTCCATGGAGAGATCACTCATGCAGAGGTTGGCAGCAAAAGGGTGGGGGTGTACAAAACCATTTCACAGGGTGAGAATCACAGCAGAAATACATACAGATCTCAGGGTATAGCAAGAGTTCTTGAGAGGGTTTAAGGGGGTGCCATTCTGGCAACAAAGAACAATGAACAAGGAGACTCAATAGTTCACATGCAAAGCAGGTGGTATCAGGTTTGGGGGATTTCTAAAGGGCAAATGATTTCAAAACAGTGGCTGCAGGCCTGGAATAAAAAGGAAGGGGGGACCATCTATTATGGAAATGGAATTCTTCTCATTAGGTGTGGCTGTGCATGTGTGGGCCAAGTTGCTGTAGAACAAGTACATTTTATTTAGAATTGATAACATGGGGGTAGTTAGCATGTTAAATATTTACCTGGGGTAGATTGGGGAATAGACGGAGACTAATGACAAAGTTTGTACTGAAGTGCATGTAGCACAACATAACATTCAGAGCATAACATATTCAAGGGAGCGAGAATGCTATTGTTGATTCACTTTCTCGATTTCAGTGAGACAGGTTCAAACAACTGGTTCTAGCAGCAGACCCAAAGCCTTACAGGATTCCACTACACCTTTGGAACCTGATAAAAAGAGGATATGGGGTATGATAGAGAAAGCATTGCATCTAAGCACATGAGCATGGTATAAGAAATGTATTGTCCATTTTGTAGAAACAAGGGCTGATAAAGTGTAGCAAGTACAATGGCCAGTACCAGTGTCACAGCTATTGTCACATTTTTAGCTAAAAAAGAAGGGCATATCAACATGCAGTATAGAGATGCACGTGGCAGCAATTAGTTGGTACAAAAGAGTGTGTGGATGTCAGGACACAGCACAGGAATTTACAGTTAGAAAGATGCTCCAAGGTTGGGCAAGAATGGAGGTCAGGAGAGCAGATGAGTGTCCGCCCAGTGGGTAAAGCATTTTTGCACATCTGTGGGGAGTTTGGAGTATGAAGTGTGGCTGTTTCGGACAGCATACTTAATATTGTTTTGTGAGGCATTCCAGGTATCTGACATAGTGCAGCACTGTAAGAGTGACAACCCACCATGGGTGCTATAGCCCAGGGATATTAAGCTGGAGGCCAACAGGATATGGGCACATGTGAGGAATAGTAAAATGGACCAGTTAGGAATAGGAGTATAGCAGATGCTCAAGACCCCAAAGGATACAGGCTGGGATACAGTCAGATAAATTAGAAAATACTAGGCAATGTGTCTATGTGGTGATGCACTGTTTTTATGTTACAGAGATTGTTGTCCCTTTTCTAGTTACCAATTCTGGGCAGTCCTATCAAAAAGCCATAGGAATGCTGGGTCTTGACAACAGCAAATTAACAGTACATTTCTTCAGAATATGGGCAGCTTTACGTGCCCAAACAAAAGACGCATCTGAAATTGAGCTAATCTACTTTGGTCACACGCATACATATCTCTTTGGAATGTGTCACAAAGCAGCCGGGGGAGGTATGGATTCTGGGGCATTCTTTCATGTACCACACTGCCAGAGAATTAGATGAAACAGGGAGAAACCTGGGTTTCATAGATTCATAAACTGTTACTTACGCCAAAGACCCAAGGAGCCTTTCTAAGCCTAGCCAGGTTTTCCCAAAATAATAATGATGTTCTGCATCCAAATAAGACATTGAGGGCCAGACATTTATAAACTACTTCTATACATAAGGGATATGGGTGCCAGGCCTGGTGTAAATTTCTTATTCCCCATCCACTTGTCTAGGTTATGCTTAAACTGGGTAATAGATTAACTCATCTCAGGATGGGAAGCCTGTTCCATGGGAGTGGCATTCTCTGAGACACATATCTGACTCTCCAGCATGTTCTGTTTATATCACAGACAAAATTCAGGTCCCTAGACTTTGTATTTTTTGTACTCTTTGACTTATGAATATGTAAGTGTGGGGTTTGTGGATGCCTTGTAAGCCAGACATAGACCACCCCTCAGCAATCTATAGGAAACTGAGTAGAGGGAAGGGCTTTAAGGCACTCTGTATGAGGCTGGTTTGTTATGCCTTGTATTCTTTTTGTAAGGTACCTTTGAGGTTGCTCTAGTTGCTGCATATGCCTGGCCAGGTACATACCAAAGGGAGCTCTGTACTCTATGACTGGTCTGATAAGGGTGGAGTACAGTGGGATAATGACCTGTTTGGACCTTTCAAAGAAGAAGAAAGTCAGGTTCTCTAGCTATGAAGGAGATCAGTGCAGTGGAAACACCCGCACATTTGACAGAATATTTTGAGTCACTGCCTGAGCCAAATATAATTGTATTACAAATGGGGGAATGATGTTGCAAGTAGCCAATTGCTGTATCTCAAAAAAAAAAAAAAAAAAAAAAGAATTTGTCAATGGTTCAGGCAGCATAAAGCCTGTGTGGTCAGATATAATTCAAAGATCAGTCTGGTGAGGAGCAAATAATGTCAAAGCAATAGAAAAGGTTAGGAAGTTGACCAACAGTTTTGTTGGGCAGCAGGTAATTTAAGGCAGGGGGTTGGGTAGTTCACCACACTGATATTAATATCAGTTCCGGAACTTTACAGAAATAATGGAGTTCACTTGCAATATTTAGGATCAAAGTTATTTATAGAAAACCTTAAAAAGGAATCAGAAAGTTGGCAGAAGTGCTTGGGGAGAAGGATCGCTTGTATGAAAAAACATCTTCCTGTGGTGGACAGGCAACCTTGGAAGGCTAAATTACAAAGGAGTGTTCTTGGCCTGGGGAGTGTGCAAGCTCAGTCTTTTTGGCCCTTCTCTGGGTGGGCCACCCCATGGTGTAGCAGACTGGAGGCCACACCCTGGGGTCCCGCAGGTGGCAATTCCCCTTCAGCAACTGGTATCTGGCTGAATGTGCTCCAGGGACTGTCAGTAGTTGGTTGCAGATCCCTTCAGCCATTGCTGTTGGTTAAGCATTTACGGGGATTCCATTGCTATTTTGTAGTCTGGTTGATTTGGCTTCCTTCCAAGTTCAGCCCTTTGTGCACATTTGAATATTCATGAATGGCATTGATTTGGTCTGACTGGCATTGACTCTGATCTGGCACTAATCTGATATATAATTTGATTTGATCAGCATAATAAATGCATGACTGCAATCATTTCTTCCAAGCAAGTGTGTGGTGTGATTTGTTAAATTATGTGCGTGTGCATTTTCATGGTTCAAACAGGAGGGGCCACCATTTAGACAGCTATTAGGAGTGTGTTGGTAATTGTTCTTAGTTTTAACGTTCTGTGTGCACTAGGCTAACACGGGAAAGAGGGTGTACACTGAGCTGACCTTAAAGGATATCCCCATCACTTCTGCAAAGGACAGTCCCTTCAAGCAACCTCACCACCACCCTGAAGCACAAGACACATTTTCCACCGGTTTCCACCATAGAAATCACACCTACCCAATATATTCCTGCATACTTGCAACCCACCCCACCCCCTCCAGGGGAAAGATGTGCAGGCCAGGTCTCCCTCACTTCACCCCTCTGTACCTAGCTCCCCCAGCAGTCAAGGCTCCATGCCTCTGCACATTTGTCCTTTTTAAAATAATGTATGCTGAGCCTTTTTTTTTTCATTTTGCTGACTGTTCATTTTCAATAGTATAATGATATCTATGTATATGCAAGAAGCATCTACTGGCAGTAATCCAACTGACAGAGAATGTAGTAATAGAAACAAGAGCAAAAATAATAATTGTGCTACTACACAGAGAAAGACAGATAAATGTTTTCATTTCTTGATGTGATTTTAAATTCATTTCAGTAGTCTTTATCTACTTTACCTAAGGTCTTTAAGCCTGTATTAGTGATTCCAGTACATAGCTATATTGCATTTTTGCTGTTTTAAGTAGTTTAATTGTTATTAAGCCCTGGTTTCATTCTTATGTACTGAATGTATGTCAGGCTAGTTTAGGACTTGTCTTTGCATTGGAGCAGTTCCAGGCCAGTCATCTCAGAGCTAAGGGTCTAATTATGTTTCCCTCTCACCCAGCCTGTTGTAGTTGTGTTCTTAAACCCAGTGTATCTGTGGTTACCTGCCCCTTTATGATAATTTGACAAACATAATTCCCTTCCTCTCCCTGTTCATTGGCTGTTGACAGTAACCAAATAACTATCATTTTTCAAAGTATCTTCCCTTAAGCTGCTACTCAGCAGACTAAAAGACCTTTTGATAAAATTGCTTAATATTGAATATACTGATACTGCTTGCATTTATTTTAGAATCAAAATACTGAGTTTTTTTGTTTTTTGTTTTTTTTTACTTTAATTAATTTACTGGTTCTTGCTGATTTTCTTGTTATAGGTGACTTCATTGTAAGGCATACAGATTTGGCTCTTACCAGGCTGAGCAAGAAAGGAGTGAAGGTTAGTTGCTTGTCTGGTGCCAGGATCCATCAGATCACGCTTGCACTCAAGTCCTTGAAAAGCAAGTAGCAGTAGGACTCTGCCATAGGTCATACCAGTATCAGTACCTTAAGGTGCACCTCCCTAGATTATATGAATAGAGACATGCTGGAGCTCTCAGACTTTGTGTATGAGCCAAGCATTGAGAAGCATTCTAACATCTCCAAGGATAATGCTGCGATATGAGCTATAAATAATTGACTTCAATAATTGCCTTAGTTTTTGGTGTCATTCAAAGGGGGTCCAATATTTGCCAGCCTGGAAAGAAATGATCAACAGATCACACTGCTTCACCAGGGATGGTCTATATCTGTCCCCGCTAGGGTTTCAGTTATTGGCAAAAACATTGTCCACCCCCATAATGCCTTTTTTAGGCAATGCCAACCTGATTAACCCACCAGCATAAAGAAAAAAAGCAAAGGAAAATATGAAGGTGTTACTGATCCATGCTAGCAGCTCAAACAAGAAACTCCATTCCCTTCAAGCCCTCTTCACCATGGAAGACATTGTCGTCTGTGTAGTGACTGAGACATGATTTAAAATAGAGAGCACTCTGGCTGTGCAGGGCTATAGTGTCTGCCACACATTTAGACCAGCTACTGTACAGGAGGGGAAAAAAAGGTGGAGGTGTAATAATCTGTATTCAGAATAGACTCACATCAAGTTGGTACTCACTAGTACTTAAAGCAGCATGATGCACTAGGGCTTCTTCAGGTCCAAATAACCATCAGAAAGGTCCTGTACCATCAGCTAGCTATGAAACTCTGTCTATGATAAAAGAAAGCCACAAATCCTATCTGCAGAAACTAGAATCACTCAGTATTAAACCCAATACCATTTTCCTAGGTGATCTAAGCTATCCAACTATAGAGTAGGAAAGCTACACGACTACTAGTGCACAAGCACAGAGATTCCCGGACGTTGTCAATGCAAACGCCCTGGAACAACTAGTCAGAGTACCCACTAATATGGCAGCATCTTACACCATCCTTCACATACCTTCATCACTTGTTAGGTCTGAACATAAAGCAGTTTCCTTTGTAATAAAACTGAAACCAGAAATCCCTTCCACCCAAGGTATTTTTAAAAATTTCTTTAAGACAAACTACCTGCTCCTAGGTGATACATTAGTAAGCTTCAAATCTCCACAAAACTCAGTTAACTCAACTAAATGCACATAAATCTACATCAACATGCTATACCAGCATGTAAACAGCTGCATAGATGCAGCTGTACCCCTTAGGAAAAAGTGCAGGGAAAACCCCAGAAACAAATTCACGTAGTGGAACCATAATATCAACAAGCTTTGTAATAAAAGTAAGAACAGTAATTCCCAGAATGTTACAGCCCTTGTCAGTGAAATAAACAGCTTAAGAGCATAATAAATTCCATTAACACCAAGTTTGAGGCTAAAATAGCTAACCAAGCCAAAGACAATCACAAGGCATTTTTTTAGTTATGTTGGTAATCTCAAAATCACAATGAAGCAATATGCTGAGCTGATTGTGAATGATGTTACCTACACTGAGGCTAAATATATAGTGAACCTACTGCCCAATAAATTTAGCTCAGACTTTACCCCTCTCTCTTCTCTATCTGTCCCTCAAAATATACTTGAAATTAGTTCACCTCCAGCTATCATACAAGACCAAGTCCTATAAGTGCTATCAAAAGCTAAAAATACTCCATTGATGGGTCCTGACAGTATCCCTGGATGCATCTTAAATAGCATGAAGCACAATTTAGTCACACCGTTAACAACACTGTTCAATCTCAGCTTCAATACAGTTTTTGTACCAAGTAAATGGAGAACAGCTCCAGTCTTTCAAGCAGGACATAAGGAACCTCCAAACACTAGACCCATCTCTGTTTGGATTTGTCAAGGGCAAGTCATGCTTACTCAACCTGGTGGATTTTTTTTTGAAAAGGTCACCAAAGCAATAGATGAAGGGGAAATAGCACACACCACATACCTCAACCTCTCCAAAGATTTTGACACAAATCCCCAGTCAGGCATAGTAGAAAAGCTAAAAAATCTGGGACTATACCTTTATGTCACTATATGGATTACCAACTGGCTCACAGATAGGATGCAGATAATCAAAATAGGGGAAGGTACCTTCACAAAGGGGCCAGTCACTGGTGGAGCCCCCCCTGTTCTG
The DNA here is from genome assembly GCF_019279795.1 of Protopterus annectens. Classification (NCBI taxonomy): domain Eukaryota; kingdom Metazoa; phylum Chordata; order Ceratodontiformes; family Protopteridae; genus Protopterus; species Protopterus annectens. The sequence goes on from NC_056731.1 coordinate 847,887,554, forward strand.
TGCTGGGACCTCCTCTGTTTGGCATCTACTTTTCTGATGTAAAAATCCAATACCAAAGGGTTCTGGTTGACTAAGTTTGCAGGTGACTTTAAAATAGGAGCAGCCATTGAATCCCCATATGACTTAGCCATCCTGCAGGAAGGTTTAGCTCAAATAAATAACTGGTGTCAAAATCATGGTCTGAAACTAAATGCCAAAAAAATGCTTTATTGTATGCTTTGGGAAGTCATCTACCCCAGGGAACTACCACATTGACAATACACCCCTAAGAGTTGACCCAGTTGTTCAGGATTTGGGAATGTATGTGGACAGCGACCTAACATTTGAGCAACATGTGTATATTGTTGTAAGAAAGCCCTTCTATATTACGCAGCTTATAAACAAATGGACTGTGCCTAGATATAGAGATGTCATTGCCCCCCTTTACTCAGCCTTCATTAATCCAGTCATTGAATATAATGCCCCCTTTGGCACATATCTGTCCAGATACATGCAACAACTGCAATGCACACAGACATACCTTACAAAAAGAATACAAGGCTTAAACAACATGTCCTACATAGACTGACTCAGAAATGTCACTATACTCTGTATCTTACAGACTTCTAAGATGTGACCTGTTTCTGGCACAGAAGGCATCACCTGACCCATTACTGATGGATTTACTGCACATCAGCAATTCAAATGGCATCAGAAATCGTCTAGGGAGTTAAACCTCTTCTGCAACATCAACAGAACTGTTTGGAGGGATGGGTAATTTTACAGAGGATACTGCTGCTGTGGAACAGACTCAACATCCACAAAAAACAAAGTTCATCCCTGTGCATTTCCAAGCACAACTTATATCTATGGATGGGAAACTGAAAATGTACCCCAGGAGTATAAGGATATTTTATGAACTTCCATTGTAAAATTTCATTCAAAGTCCCACAGCTGCTGCAAAATTCATGAAATGCATAAAAGGAAAGCTCAGGTTACTGCTTAAAACTCCTTCCATTTAGGGGCTGTTGGACTAGACAGAACTAAATTCTGATACTCATATTAATAACTCTTCAGCACAGCCAAAATCAGAGTAGTCCTTATAATGCAGTTTTTCCCACAGGGCATTCTCTTTCTGATTTGATCTGACATTCCCAACTCCTTCTTCATGGCAAAAATAAAGTGAAACATGAGAATAACAGCTTGCTTAACTTTCATATGAAAGGCACAGCTTAAACAACATTTTTCTTCACCACAGTAATCATCCAGTTTAGCAGCCTTATTACATCATCAGCAAGTGACCAGGTAGAAGTTTACCCATGTGCTCCTTTGCTTTTGTTACTCTGACTGTAAAAAAGAAATGGCAGTACTTGTAAGGTACAACTTCCCACTTAGAAAACTACTAGATTGCAAAAACCATTCATGAACTCGTAAATTATTAATGGTTTACATTACTGATTTCCCAGTGATTTGGGATGCCACCATTTGCAAGGTTGTGTATTTCACTGACACTAAGAAACCCCATTTTCACTCTTAGAAATCATATTGAAAATGGCAAGCATTTTATGCTCTGGTACAATTTGTTACTTCTCAAAGTGAATGCTTAGGAAGTTTCTTTCCCTGCTGCATATTGATTTTGAGACAGATGAGGTTAAGTAACTCTGTGGTGATATCATTTGCTGCTCAGATATATAGCTGGAAATTTAGTCTGGGCTTGCCTTGTTTATGTTTGGGATACCTTCTTAGAGTCATGATTAGTGCAGCACCATCAAGTGTAGATTCCAGCCTTGTTTTAGATTTCTTTAGTTTATACTAAGCTGATATATTACACTTGTAAATGAGACAAGGACAAGTCAGGCAGAAGAAACATTACTGTACTGGACAAGGTGTCATTCCTCATCATCTTTGAAACAGAATTAATTTTTAAATGTGCATGTGTGCATGTGGCTGGGGTTGGGGAAGAATGGAAGGTAAAAATATTTTTTTAAGCATAGAATGAAAGGATTTCAGTGTTTGGAATGGGGATACTTTTAAATGAAGATAACTACTGTATAATTTTCTCTGCAGAGCAGCATGAAATAAATCACAACTGTATTTTTGTGTTTGCAAACCTCAGTGATTTGTATTTCAGTGCGGCTGTTAATCTTATTTTTATGTGTGAAATACTAGATTTACAACAGGAACACCAACTGGTGTCCTCTAGGCTGTATACTCATTTTGGAATATAAATGACCTTCCATTGTGTCAGTCATATTTTGCATAGTAAACAAAAGTAGCAGAATTTATAAACTGGGAAACAAAATATCAGAACTTCTGAAACGCACTCATGAGACCTACATACACTGTAATACGGGTGTGGGAGCCAATGTTAAAGAGATAGCCCAATCATTAATATTGACAAGATGGCTAGTTATGGTTATATGGTTCATATAAATGCATCTGACCCTATCAAAGGGGTAATACTATAAATATATTGTTCATTCAATAAATTTAGAGGTGACAAAAAGTCTGCGTTTTCAAAAATCTAATGGGCGGAAAGACTTTTTAACTACTGCACAATTTAGTAGCATGAAATAATCTAAGAAACCTTTTGAAGAAATTATAAGTTTCTAAAACCACATGACCCTAAAGCTTTTAAAAATAAAGAAAGGTTTGGATTTCTTAAAAAAAAAACAAGAGGGAGTGATTTTTATAATTCACAGCTGAATTAGATATACTAAAACTAAATGGAGGTCATCGAAGGACTTATGTGGAATATACACTGCAGCTACACAAACAAAATTACCTTCAGAAAAGAACTAATGTTAGTGAAAGTGGTGAATGCAGTGCCAATGGAAATAATTAACAGAGATGCTTATGAGTTGCAGTAGATTGCAATCAGATGCCCTGTGAATAAAATGTCTTATGCATTTCAGACAAATCGATTATTTCAGAAATGGAAGTACAACTTATAGGCCAGAAAGTTTAAGGAAGAAGGATTGTAGAAGACACTGTAAGCAAGGTCACATTGCACAAGTATGTAATGTAACTGAAGAAGCAATAAAGAAGTGTGTTATGAAGTCTGGATACAAACGGCCAGATGCCAGAAGAAAAGTGTGTGTACAATACGAGAGACAGAAAATGATTCAGATTCTGATAAAATAGAGCTAGGTGTTGACAGCCAAAATTGTAAGCTTATATGCCTGTAGTTTAACACTGTAGCACATGATGGACCAGATTCCAAAACAGTTGCTCTCAGTGTGAGTTTGCCCTGATTCTGAAAGACTTGCTCTCAGTGTAAGTAACTTACTTAAGTGTAGGGCTTGTCTATAAACAAGCTTTTACCTGAAGTCTGATTCCACAAGACCTGCTTTCAGTGTAAGTGGTCACATATCCTGAGAGCAAGGCTTGTGGAACTGGGCCCAATGATTGAAATATAATTTGGGCTACTCCAGAACTTGCTGGGTGAAGCTAAAAATTGAGGCTGACACTGGGTCTGCATTATGATTGATTTCAGTGCAAGATCATGAGAAATTTCTTTCCAGATATGCCTTTTAAGATGACTGATAGTCTGCTGCAGATGTATACCAGAGGAGAAAATAATCTCTGAAGGCAAAATTAAGGTGCCTGTGAAGCATGAAGTCAAGGACTATGTGTTAGACTTGTACATCTGTAACAATGGAATGACACCCTTATTTGTAATGGACTGGATAAGGAAAACTAAATAATGTTGATATTCTAGGAGGAATCTGCAAGAAGTCAGAAGGTAAGAATGGTGCCACACTGGAAATAGATTGAAGCTTCTAGAAGATTCATTAATAACCTTTTCAGCTGAAATGGGAACAGTGAAAATACTAAAACCAAAACTCTCAAGTATCATAATGCCAGGCTGGGGCCCTGTGCTTTCAGAGCTAAGGTACTGGTTGGAGAGTACAGAAATCTTGTCTGATGTTCAGTGTGGTGCATGGGCATTGTCCATTATACAGCACTGAAGAAAGGCAAGTCAGGAGAATCCCAGAAATACGGAGACTTTAAAGTCTCTGTGAATCCACTGCTACATAATATATAGTTGCCAATGTCTAACCTGTTGGCTTAATGGTTAAGATCTTCACCTCCCATGCATAAGGTAAATGGTTCAATACTGACCTCTGGCTAATACCTGTATGGTGTTTACATGTTATTCCTGTGTCTTTCTGGAGTTTCTCCCACCTCTAAAAACACGTTGAGTGATTCCACCTCAGACTCCCCAAAAATGGAGTTGTGGGCAGCAGCAGCAGCAGCATAGTGTCTAGATGGTGCCCTATAGGGAAGGAGTTGTGTAGACAAACTCCTTTTGGCATCAGCTGTGGTGTGAAGTATCCTTAATATAGGAGAGCATGGACAACAGACTCAGCAGTGTGCCAGGGCTAGTCACTCGATGGTGTAAAAATTGACTCAACGTGATTCAGTGTTGACTAATATCATCAAAAATGGGCACGGGCAAGGATATTTGCCAAGTGATAAGTGGGTTGAGGACCCAGCTTACTCTGACCTATGCCAGGGACCAATGCTAACAGGTCAATAAGCTACTGGCTGGCTGGTGTCCAGTTGCCCAGCCTGAGTTACCTGTTGAGTGAAAGTTGGACATAAAACCAGTTACCATGCCAAACATAAGCTAAGAATTGTTACACTCCATGTAGGTTCACTGACAAAATACAGCTTGAAAGCGGATGGCATGATGGTAAGGAGGAGACAAGATGTCCTATGTATACAGAAGATAAGGTAGAAGGGATGTGCAGCAAAGCCACTAGGCTTGGGATCCAAATTGTATTACTCTGGTGGAAGACAGACTATAAATGATGAGGGAAATGTGGTGAGGGAGAGGGTGCACAGAATGTGGGATGTCATCAGAATAGTGACAGACTCATGGCAATCAGACTCCAGTGTAAGGATAAGGCACTAGTCATCATCTCAGCCTAATGCCCCACAACAGGGTTGTGATAGTGAGGAAAAGAATGCATTCAGACAGCAGTTGCAGTACCTATTAGATAAAACATGACAATAGGAATTGGTGTTGATAATAGGGGACTTGAACGCACACATCGAGACAGACAGAACAGGATATGAGGAGTGCCTTTGTCTACATGCATGGAGCAGCAGGAATGAAGGAAAGGCCCTTCCAGGCCTGTCTGGCAAATGGCTTGATAGTGGCCAACACATGGTTCAGCAATCAAAAGACACCATCCCCCACTCTGGAATCATAGATAAACTTATTAAGCTGGGCATAAATCCCTACGTCACTCGATGGGTTGCCAACTGACTTACTGACAGAACCCACACTGTAAAAGTAGCCGACTCCAAATCCAGCTCCAGATAAGTGATAAATGGAGTACCTCAGGGTTCAGTCCTGGGACCGCTCTTATTTGGCATCTACTTCTCTGAAGTACAGGCCAACACTAAGGGACTCTGGCTAACAAAGTTCTCAGATGACTGCAAACTGGGAGCCATTATTGAATCCCCAAATGATGTGGATATTCTACAAAAGGGCCTTACAGAAACAGATGCTTGGTGCCAGAGCCATGGGCTCAAGCTCAATGCCAAGAAGTGTATAGTTATCCCCTTTGAGAAAAAACATGTACCTATGAATTACCAAATAGGTGACAGTACACTAAACACTGAAAGTGTGATAAGAGACTTAGGAACACAGGTTGACAGTGGTCTCACCTTTGATAACCACATCGCCACAACAGTCAGGAAATCCTTCTATGTGGCACACCTCATCACTAAGGGCTTTTCATCCAGAAAAAAAGTAGGTCATTGTCCCACTGTACTCATCCCTCATTAGACCCATTATAGAATACAATACCCCATTTGGTATGTACCTCACAAGACATCTGCAACAACTGGAAAAGCTGCAGAAAAACCTCATTAAAAGAATCACAAGTCTAAAGCAGATGCCCTATGCTGACTGACTAAAAAAACTCCAGCTATACTCTATCACATACCGTCTACTCAGAGGCAATCTCTGCTTAACATACAAGGCCATATCAGACCCAGAGCTGTTGGGCATGCTCCAATTAAAGAAATCCCAATCCATCAGAGCCACACACTCCAGCGACCTAAACCTTGTCATCACAATGAACAAAACATGCTGGAGGGATACGTTCCTGACCCAGAGACTCCACATACTCTGGAACAGACTGCCCATACATGTCAAGCAGAGTGCTTCCTTGGCCGTCTTCAAAAGTTGCCTTGACGACTGGATGGGGGATAGGAAATTTATCCCGGGGATCACGTCAGTCGCGCTGCTAGACAGGGGTCCAGGGAAATAAATACTGTGGGAAGAAATAGCCAGGGAATTGTTATGGCTAGGCTTGTATAGGCCCTAGGGCCGATAACCTAGTACCAACCTATGAACCTATGATTACATACAAGAGTGGCCAACATGTGACTCAGGTAGATTTCTTACTAGTAAGGAAAGGGCACTGGGGTGGAATCAGTGATTGCAAAGTCGTCCCCAGTGAAACAGTCAGCCCACAGCATGTCAGTGGTTGCCACAATCAGCTACAGGCAGTGGTCAGAGAAGGCTGTAAGGTCAACAGAGACTAGGCTGAAGACCTGGAAGTTGGAGATCACAAGAGTTCAAGGAATTACTCAGGGCTTTAGCATCTCAGGAAGAAGATAAAATAGGTAGAGATGAAGAATGGCAATGCCTCAAAACATCATGTGTGAGAACTACAAAAAAGATACATTTCTGAGCAAGGTATGGAAATGGGATGAATAAGGAAAGCTGGTGGTGGAATGTAGAAGGCCAAGAAGTAACCACAAAAAGAAGGAGTGCAGGAAAAAGAGGAGATAGAAAAGATGGAACAGGCTAAGAAGGAATAGTGGTTGGCTAACAAATAGGTTAAGAGAATTCTTACAATAGCAAAGAACAAGTCATCAGAGGCACTCTACCAGCTTCTGGAGAGGGAACTGTGATGAGGGAGAGGCTACACAGGATGTCATCAGAACAGAGACATACTCATGGCAATCAGACTCCAGTGAAATGTAGCTGGCAGAATGAAACTCTATCAGGTTTCAAGGCAAAAAGAAAACTAAAGAAGATACTCATCAGACATCCTCATAACTGACACCAGCAACAACCTCCTCACTAGTCCTCAGGACATAAAAGGCAGATGAAAGTACTTCCAGCAGCTTCTGAATGAAGAAAATCTCACACCCCAAGCACAGCCTATGATGAAAGAAGAGGAGGAGCCCACCATAGAAGAAGTAAGAACAGCACTAAGGAAAATGAAATCAGTGGAAAACAACAGGCTCAGATGAAGTCACAGCAGATATGATCTAGATGTCGGGTGAGACAGGGGAGATATGGCCCAGGAGGTACTCACAGCAGTATGGAGAAAAAGGTGTATTCCAGATGAATGGAGAATAAGTATACTAGTGCCAGTATGCAAGAACAAATGGGACATCCAACTGTGAGCAGTACAGATGTATCAAACTCCTGTCACACTGCATGAGAGTTCTGAAGAATGTGACTGATAAGCAAATACACATAATTATAGAAAGTAAGATGGGTGATGAACAGTTCGGACGCAGAGCGGGATGCAGCACTACCAGCCTAATGTGTGCTGTAAGACACACAGCTGAGAAGAAGTTAGAGATGAGGAAAAAGTCCAACTGGGTATTTCTAGACTTGGAGAAAGCATATGACAAGCTCCTAAGAAAGTTGATTTGGGTAGTCCTGAGGTGGTTTGAAGTCCCAGAAACACTAGTACAATTGTTGCAGGCTATGTACAAGGATGTAATGACTTAAGTACAAACAGTGTTTGGTCTCACAGAGGGGCTCCCAGTGGAGTGGATGTGCATCAGAGTACAGCCCTGAGCCCACTGCTGTTCATACTGGTGATAGACTACATTAGCAAACAGGTTAGAGTGGACAGCATAACAAAGTAGTTGTATGCAGATGATGTGGAATTACAGGCACACTGTGAGCAAGAACTTCAGTAAAGGATAGGGGAGTAGAATGCAAAACTGAAGGTACATGGGATGAAACTAGGTAGAGATAAGAAAGTTCTAATGGCAGCAAAGGGGCACATTAAAATATGGAGCCTGTGTAGTCCTTTCTGATAAACTGCAGCCTAGAATGATAAGGACAATCCACAAGGGGCCCCATCCTACAGTGAAAATGAAATAGCAAGTGTGGTGGCCAGACATAGGCATCACGAAGACCTTTCTTGCAGACATATCAGGTGTTAAATTAAAGGTGTAGGAATTTCACAATCACCAGCATTGTAACATGTGTGTGTGGCCAGCAGTGCCATTTAAAGGCTGTGCTTTTCAAAGCAGTAGAGGTTCATTCCAAGTAGCCTGAAATTGTTTCCATGGAATCAGCTTCTTCAGGGAAAACCGTTACAGTTCTAAAGACAACGTCCAGGAGAAATGGGTTAGATAGATGAACAAAGTGAGTTACAAGTGACCACAGTTTGCATAAGACAAGTTTAAAACCTTCCGGAAGCATAATGACATACAGCATTTCACGTTTGCATTCCATCACACAGCCACTACTGAGCTACTTTTAAAAGGCAATACAAATCTACAAGCTATAAGAATATCTATAATCTATAAGAATCCACTGCAATTCAAAACGGACTGCTGTGGTTTACATACAGAAATGCTATGCATGCATGATGCAACCACAAATGAGACACCATACAAGCCACTTCTGAAAAGAAACTTGAGGCCGTATTTACCATCACTCTCATTCTTGAATATACATTAATGGGTTACAGTTTCAAGGTATGTAAAATCCCCTTACAAAGTCTTTATGTAGGCTATTATATTTTGAAAAGAGACTATTGAGCTGCCAGTGACATATCATTGAGAGACCTAAGAGGCATTGGACAATGCATCTGGATTAGGAAAGTAGACTTAATCTTGTTCTAGGTCTTGATCAAGAATATGGTCATGTGTTCACAACCATGAATTCGAAGTATACATTTTAATAGTGAACTCAGTTACTTAGACTATACCTCTCAAATTCTTACAGCATGAAATCTGGACAAATCAACAAATAATGCGGGGACAAAAACCCAAAAATAGGAATGCTGTTTAAATAGATTTGGTTGAGATGATCAATTTTACAACTGTCACTAAATACAAAAAAATACTATTTTCAGAGGAGATCACCACAGGACACATTCTCTTTTCCACGTGTTATGGAAATCATCTTTCTGACAAACTTAGAAAGTTGATAGAATAGCTACTTTTGAATTAGCATGACTTTTCTGAAGGATGTGAAGTCTGAAACTCAAATGACTACTTTTATTTTCTGACTTCAGTTCTCAATGATTTGCGAGTAATTTGCCAGAAAACCATACTTTTATGAGAAAGTGACCAAAATATGAGGCAGAAATCTGGACATTCTGCAAAAATCTGGACAGTTGAGAGGTATGATACAACTCCATGCAGGGGGAGTGGCCTCCAGCCCTTGTATCCCTTTAATTAATCAAATATTCTCCAAAGTCATTCCATAACACGTGGAAAAAAGAATGTGCCCTGTGGTGATCTCCTCTGAAAATAGTATTTTTTTTGTATTTAGTGACAGTTGTAAAATTGATCATCTCAACCAAATCTGGCATGCTAGGCTATCTGACAGCCAAAAGCAAACAGCAAACCTGCTAAACTTTGATGGCTAGCAGCTTTCTCTGAAGTTCCCAGACAATCCATTGCATGGTGTCAGAAAGATGAATATTCTGAATGATGACCAGAGAAGGAGGAAATCCCCACTTACTGATTCAAGACAAATTGTATCAAAATGAGTGATAACTCGGTCCAGCCCATCAGGAAGGCTGTAAGACCAAAGCCAGGGTTCTGAAGGGACAGTAAGCCAAAGGACAGGAAGTCAGAGGTCTAGTGGCAGTCTGTATCGAGTACTTCCAGAATTAGACTATTTGGTGTCTCATACAGAAGATTCCAGAAGACAGCCCACCATAAATGTGGCATACAGCTCTGAGTAAGTGCAAAAATGCCATCCTGGGTGACACAGCGGAACTGATAAAGTGGAAGGGTGCTACTCTGAGTGCCATAAAACACAAATGATTTCCAGACATGATGCCTGAGCAATGTAGAAAATCCCCTAGAAACTACATTTTGGACAGGAAGTACAAATCCCAAATTCTCAGTTAAGAAACATTATATGGTAATGCTAAAAATAAAAACTGCAAGAAAATGTTATTTATCATTGCACTAATAATACATTTTTTTCTTTCTGAATCTTAGAAATAACTTTTAAGACTATGTATAGTTTCACAACAACAAAGCCTAATGCCTGCTACCCAGCCAAACCTCATATTAATGTTTGCATCCTGATAGGATTAAATATAGGTTGAAAGGAAGTGTTATGTATGTACTTACAGCACATGTGTCTAACACCTAAATATTCCTGTGAACTCTCCCCAAATAAAGTAAGGCATGTTTCAGCAAAACCGTGGCTCAGTGCATTTATTAAAATGTATGCTTTGTACCTTGAAATAAATGCATGAAAGTTGTAATACAGAACAGCCAACTAATTATTTCTTAAGTTTACTTATTAAAATGGAAAACAAGAAATGGAAGTGAGCTCATAGCTTTTTTGTTATTGAATGTAAGCCAGCGTTAACCTCATTCCCACATATCACTCTATTGTAATTCTACAACCCATAATTACGATGGGTCCAGGAAGTGTAAAATTACAGGAAAATATCAAACTGTTGCTGTTTTCTTTAAAGCCCCCTGCACCCCTGGTGTGTGAAACTGTGTACCCATACCCCTAATAATTATATATTAACTCCAAGATTGTCTTCCACTGGAGAAATTGAATACTTTGAGACACGGCTATCTCAGACTTGGTATATGTAAATCCCCTTTTCACACAGTCTCGCTATCCCGTGACTTGCACTTATGAGTCTTGGACTTTAAATATATATAAGCACACACACCATAAGGATGAAAATACTACAAACCTTTGTTACATATCTTAATAATTATGATTTGGGTTTGAGGTTTACTGTTAAATACAGTCTTTTTTACTGATTATCTGGACATAATGGACACTAAGCAACTGATGAATCAGTAATGATCTCTTTGTGTTGCAAAACATTTTCAAAAAACTATATTGATGGGCAGAAACTGTCATTTTAGACTTATGGTTAACAATATCCTTGGGTCACAATTATTATGATTCAGAAGATTTTTTTTTCAGACAGACTGTGAAATTTTGCTGAAGTAAGAGGGAGTCCAGGTGGAGGGAAGAGGAGGAAAGAGGAGGGTGGGGTGAATGAGGGTTGTTGAGGAAGTGTAGATTTAATGCTACTTTCTCCCAAGTTTAACTTTTTGAGCTTTACTGTTATAGTCTTTTTACAACTGGTTAACTGGTCATAATGGTCACTAAGCTAACTGACTGATCAGTAATGACC